>NC_056454.1:38191565-38491565 GCF_018296145.1 Oncorhynchus tshawytscha
GCAATTATGCTCCAACCTGGCGTAATAACATTGCCACTTGATGGAAGGCACCCCCTAAATCCATCTTTAAACTAAAAATATTTGGTAGATTATTCCATGCGTAAAGTTACTTTCACGTGTATCAGTTTATTCATGAGTAATAAATGCGTCGCCTAATAAGAAATGTATAAAGCAGGACTTACCTGCTTCCATACAAAGGCATCCTTTTCGTTTAACTTCCAAGACCCGACCACATGGATGGCAGACAGCATAACTCCAGTGATAACGGCAGCCCGCATCCGAACCGGGAGCAGAGTGTAAATGACATGGATAAAAAACACTGTCCACCAAATTCCCTCAGAGGCACTTTGCGGATGTACGAGGAGGACCCCGATCACTTGTAATACCAGCACGACTAGAATGACCACATAGCAGACTATCCACATGTGATCCTGATGAAACCCGTTCCGATTGCACACCATCATCAAGATGAGGATAAGTAAGATGGCCAAGGAAAATACCACAACGTAAGCTATCCGGCATCCTCCCCCCGCGCAATGGAATGTCAGCATGACCGCGCACAGGAGCACCAAAACGGCCATGAGCATGGTCAAACTGCTCTGGTTGAGCCGGAAAAAGTAACGCTGGTACAGCCTCTCCAACTTCTCCGATTGGAATTTCTTGGATCTGAAAATCTGCATCATGCTGCTGCAGCACGCGACCATGGAAATGTGAACTTCGGGCATGAGTTCCTCCTCCTCGGGTTTGGTGCCCTTCACTCTACGGTCCTCCAAGCCCAACTCCACCGATATGGGTCTCACTTCCACGGCTCCATCTGCGTGTTTAGGGGACGATCGGTTGTTGTTTCGGCTCTCCTCTCCAGTGCCATGCTCTTGCCACGCAGACCTAGACCTAAAACTGACCCTGCTAACCATTGTCGTGGTTCGTCCTGGTCTGGGCTGTCGGTCGGGATCATCATCTCCTTCAGTCCATCTGCTGTTCGAACGGGCGAGCATTTTGCTCGGAGATCTAGCCGAGTATGGGCATCCGTTGGCAATATACTCAGACTCGCCCCAAGCTGATCTTAGTTCAGTCCCTCCCCTCAGCCCAGGCGCACCGACTCCGGGCGGGCTAACACTGTTAGATCGGGACATGGTATTTCTCAGATAAAAAAAAAAAGCAACGCACAGAACCACACACGCGCCTGCTTAAAGTTTCTCATGAAAGCCAACTCGACCCTAAACTTTTTAAGAATTAGGCTATTGTTCTTGTTACAAATGTTGTTACATTTGTTACAATGTTTTCCTCGGCGGCAGGTCTATGAAACGCATGGTAAATCAGCGACGGGTTAATTCTAGAGGTAAGGTAACAATCAGAGGACTTAAAGTCAATTAAATATGTCCAGTTGGAAGTCCACTACCGTAGAACAAATGTGTGTCCAGGATACTGTTGAAATTGTGATGCATAGGCCTATTCATGACTTTGGATAAATGTGGCAGCAGATGGTAAAATGCTCTGAAAATCACTTAAAATCAATGAAATAGGAAGAAATGTCACATGGGAGATAAACGATAACAACAAACGCAACTATGGTGGATAATATATTTCCAGGAGAAGTTCGTTTTAATTAATTATAATCCAAACATGAAGCTCTGTATGCAGAAATGTTGCCGAATGTTGTTATTTAGGCCATGGAATAAAAACGTTACACAACTCCAATAGTTGGTCATACAAACATATATTACGTTGCGAATATGTTACCCAAACACTTTATTTTAAAAAATTATGAAAATAAAAAATGTGATGTTGTGGTGGACAATCCCATATTGACGTCTAGGCTACATTAGTTTTGCGTCTCATCCAGTGCTAGAAGTCGTACACCTGTGCATCTTATTGCAGCCTTGTCGCTGCTTGGATGGTTACATCCTTACAATTAATATGAAAATGTATCCACTCACTACAGTACATCGCTCTGGATAAGAGCATCTGCCAAATTACTCAAATGCAAATGAAATGTAAATTACGAAACCGTCACAGCACGACCCTCGCGCGCTTTCATTGCCGAGCTGAGGGGAGGAAGACTCCGCAATTCCACACACCCAAAAGTCCACACACCGACATCCAAAAAACGGTTCTCATCAGTATTAGCCTATGACTGCATAGTATGACAAACTGCTAAATCCCTGAAGACTCCCCGAATCCAGTTTTGATCCATACGATTCATGCAGCACACATCACCCAACGATACCGCAGCATTTGGTCCTCATTCCGTCCCCTATTTGTATTCCTGCAACGTCGAACGTAAAGTATTCAGACCGATTGACCGGAATTAATTTTTTTTCTGCGCGCAATCCCTGTAGGGTATGATATGGAGTCATGCATTGTGGTTGTAGGCAGGCATCAATGGTTTTACTGCTCGTTGTTGTTGGGTTGCCATTCAACCAAATCTGATTCCGAAAAGTCGGCCTTTTGCTCATTCCCATTGGATATGCAAGAGTATGACTTTCACTTTGAATCTTTTTTCATTGGCTGTCGACCGTGTCAGTTTGAGACGCGACTCCTGCGCGGTCTCCCGCGTTTGGATAAATGGGCGGGTCTGTGATCACAGCTGGACCTCGAGCGAAAGCAAACTAAACCCCCGACGTGCTGCTGGACCCCTATGTAGCTTATTTGGTGGGGCATATTGATAAGCAAATAGAAGACAATTGTGTATTTTGCTATGACCTGTGCAGCAGACCTAATTGATTGTGGGTGTGACTTCTGCCACCCTGGCAACCAAGGGACATTTTCCTTTTATGGTCTCCAGACCAAAGCCTGGAGGAGACTGCTATAAATTTCAGTTGACAGCCCTGTACCTTGCAAGTCAATGTCATTCTTGAGTCAAATGGCCAAGGTATTTGTTGAGTTAGTGAGATATAGACAAGTTGAGCAGTATGGTGGGGCGAAATCTGTATTCTAATAACTTTCCAGACTTGTTCTCTTTCAGTTATCATTTCAACTCATAATATAGTCCATGATAGTAATGATATGAACATAGGATTACATAGGTTTAACCTCTTGAAACCACATGTCGATCTAAATTCCTCAATTTTAACGGCATGTTTGTCATATGACCGTTTGGTGACTGTTTTTTTTATGCTGAGAGGAGCTCTCTGTTACTCTGTCACATGTATAACTCCTTATATGGCCATAAAAAAACAGGAAGCTAAGATCCCAACCACACCAAGTAACCATTTTATATATCCAGTGTTTTTTTCTTTGGTCACCTGATAAACCGATTGCATGAATTACAACCAGGAGAGACAAGATGCTACTGTGTCTACTATCTATATCGTGTTGCACACAGCACGTCCTAAGAACATGCTCGTTTTAGATGTGGCATTTGTATCGTAAATCGTAATGACACTGGCTGTGTGTCCAATGACGTCTTACTAATTCTTAACATAACCTCTTGAAAGGCGGATAGTGTATTAGTTTCACTTTCCAGGGACAGGACATTCTGGAAACAAGCATAGTAGGACCACTGAAACTCCACAATGGGAGGGAACTTGATCGCACGTTTCAACATCAGTGTCCATCATTATGGCATACAGTATCATTGCCGGTGTTGGTCAGTGAAACAAATGGCTCTGAACAAAACGAACACAAAACACAGAGTAGGACAGTGCACGTGGCCCGTGTCTTTCCGACAGCCCTACTATCTGTCATTTTTTAAATGTAACCTTTATTTAACTAGGAAAGTCAGTTAAGAACAAATTCTTATTTAGGGCCCTACCCTGGCCAAACACTTCCCTAATCCAGATGACGCTGGGCCAATTGGGCATCACCCTATGGAACTCCCAATCACGGCCAATTGTGATACAGCCCAGGATCGAACCAGGGTCTTTAGTGATGCCTCTAGCACTGAGATGCATTGCCTTAGACCGCTGTGCCACTCGGGAGCCCCATGCATTAAAAAAACTACCAACATCTTGATAATTAATTCTGCTGCTTCCCGATGATGTCACGAGTCCGACCGAGGGTGTTTCCTTTTCCCGGGCGGGTGGCGCTCGGCGGTCGTCGTCACCGGCCTATTAGCTGCCACTGATTGTTTTTCCTCCCCCTCCTTGTATGTTTAGTGGTAGCACCTGTGTAGGGTTAATTAGTTTGTCTTTATTAGACAGCCGGCCCGCCTGGTTGTTGTGCGGGATTATTTCTATGTAACCTTCGGCTCTGTTGTGTTTGGAACGTTACTTTTGTGAGCACCCTGTGGTGTGTTAAGCGCTATTAAAAGACGCACAGCATTGAAATCTCTGTTTCCTGCATTTGACTCCACACCCACGACACCCGGAGCATTACAGAATCCCGCACCTATCAAATTGAATGGAGTCAGCAGGAGCAGCAGCCAACCCTCTCCCATCGATGGAGGAACGGGTTCTCCACCACACCACCGTCCTCCATCGGATCGGATCCGCGATGGATCAAGTGATGGAGAGAATGGACCGATGGGAGAGGAGTGGTCTCCTCTCTCCACCTTCGGCACCCACGGTTCCGGACTCTCCATCTCCCGACTCCAGCACCCTCCGTCTGACGCTACCGAAGGCTTATGATGGAGCTGCGGCGGGTTGCCAGGGGTTTCTGCTTCAGCTGGAGCTATACCTGGCCACCATCAGACCCACTCCCTCAGGAGCAGAGAGGGTGAGTGTCCTCATCTCCTGCCTCACGGGTCGTGCTCTGGAGTGGGCGAACGCAGTCTGGAATGGCCCAGACTCAGCGCGGGAGCACTACCCAGAGTTTTCCCGCCGCTTCCGTGCCGTGTTTGATCACCCTCTAGACGGCCGAGCGGTGGGAGAACGACTATTTCATCTCAGGCAGGAGAGGAGGAGCGCCCAGGATTACGCGCTGGAGTTCCGGACCTTGGCAGCCGGATCTGGGTGGAACGACAGGGCCCTCATGGACCACTACAGGTGTAGTCTCCGAGAGGACGTCCGCCGGGAGTTAGCGTGTCGGGACACCACTCTGTCACTGGATCAGCTGATTGACATGTCCATTCGACTGGATAATCTGCTGGCTGCCCGCGGGCGTTCAGAGAGGGTCCTGTGCATTCCACCACCCAGCCCCTCTGCTCCCATTCCGATGGAGTTGGGAGGGGCTGCGCCGAGGGGTACCGGAGGAGGAGGCCTTCCCTGCACCAACTGTGGTCGGAGAGGACACACGTCTGATCGGTGCTGGGGTCCGTCTGGGAGTAGAGATGGCAGGCGGAACGCTTCTCGGTCACCCCAGGTGAGTCAGCATCAAACTCACCCAGAACCCCTTGTTGGCCACATGTTTGTCTTAACCTTTTTCCTTCACTTTTTCCCTCTTCCCAGCATAGGGCGCTAGTCGATTCAGGCGCAGCTGGGAACTTTATGGATCGCGGACTCGCCCTTAAGTTAGGGGTTCCGCTGGTGCCGATAGATTCTCCCTTCCCCGTGCACTCCCTAGATAGCCGGCCATTAGGGTCAGGGATGGTCAGGGAGACCACGGTCCCACTGGACATGGTGACGCAGGGGAATCATAGGGAGCGTATCAGTTTCTTTATTATTGATTCGCCTGCGTTTCCAGTGGTGCTGGGGACTCCCTGGTTGGCCCGGCACAATCCTAAAATTTCGTGGAGACAGGGGGTTCTCCAGGGGTGGTCAGAGGAGTGTTCTGGAAGGTGTTTGGGAGTTTCCATCGGTGCCACGTCGGTGGAGAGTCCAGACCAGGGTTCCACGGTGTGCATTCCCCCCGAGTATGCCGATTTGGCAATCGCTTTCAGTAAAGTGAAAGCGACTAAATTACCACCTTATCGACCGGGAAGGGATTGTATGATAGATCTCCAGGTAGACGCTGCGCTTCCCAAGAGTCACGTGTACCCGCTGTCCCAGGAGGAGACGTTGGCAATGGAGACATATGTCACGGAGTCGCTGGGACAGGGGTACATTCGGCCCTCCATTTCACCCGTCTCCTCGAGTTTCTTTTTGTGAGGAAAAAGGAGGGAGGTTTGCGTCCGTGTATCGATTATAGAGGTCTAAACGCCATCACAGTGGGGTATAGTTACCCTCTACCTCTCATCGCTACGGCGGTGGAATCGTTCCACGGAGCGCAGTTCTTCACAAAACTGGATCTCAGGAGCGCGTATAGTCTGGTGCGTATTCGGAAGGGAGACGAGTGGAAAACCGCATTTAGTACTACATCAGGCCACTATGAGTACCTCGTCATGCCGTATGGGTTAAAAAATGCTCCAGCCGTTTTCAATCCTTTGTAGACGAGATTCTCAGGGACCTGTGCGGGCAGGGAGTGGTTGTTTATATCGATGACATTCTGATCTACTCGGCCACTCACACCGCGCATGTGTCTCTGGTGCGCAAAGTGCTTGGTAGACTGCTGGAGCATGACCTATACGTCAAGGCTGAGAAATGCGTGTTCTCTAAACGAGCCGTCTCTTTTCTGGGATATCGCATTTCCACCTCGGGGGTAGTGATGGAGGGTGACCGCATTAGTGCCGTGCGTAATTGGCCGACTCCGACCACGGTAAAGGAGGTGCAGCGGTTTTGGGTTTTGCCAACTACTACCGGAGGTTTATCCGGGGTTTTGGCCAGGTAGCGGCTCCCATTACCTCACTGCTGAAGGGGGGCCCGGTGCGTTTGCAGTGGTCAGCCGAGGCGAACGGAGCATTCAACAAGTTGAAGGCGCTGTTCACTGATGCGCCCGTGTTGGCGCATCCGGACCCCTCTCTAGCATTCATAGTGGAGGTGGACGCGTCCGAGGCTGGGTTGGGTGCCGTGCTATCACAGCGCTCGGGTACGCCACCAAAACTCTGCCCCTGCGCTTTCTTCTCAAGGAAGCTCAGCCCAGCGGAGCGTAACTATGATGTGGGGGACCGGGAGTTGCTAGCGGTGGTTAAGGCACTGAAGGTGTGGAGACACTGGCTTGAGGGGGCTAAGCACCCCTTTCTCATCTGGACCGACCACCAGAATCTGGAGTATATTCGGGCAGCTAGGAGACTTAACCCACGTCAGGCAAGGTGGGCCATCTTCTTCACCCGGTTCCGGTTTACTTTGTCTTATAGACCGGGCTCCCAGAACGTAAAGGCTGACGCACTGTCCCGCCTTTACGACACGGAGGATGGGTCCACCGAACCAACTCCCATCCTTCCCGCCTCAAAGTTGGTAGCCCCAGTGGTATGGGAGGTGGACTCGGACATCGAGCGGGCGTTACGGGCTGAACCCGCGCCTCCTCAGTGTCCAGCGGGGCGAAGGTACGTGCCGCTTGGTGTTCGGGACAAACTGATTCGGTGGGCTCACGTCCTACCCTCCTCGGGTCACCCTGGGGTGACGAGGACAGTGGGGAGCCTTCGGGGGAGGTATTGGTGGCCTACGTTGGCTAAAGACGTTAAGGGTTATGTCTCCTCCTGTTCAGTGTGCGCTCAGAGTAAGGCTCCTAGGCACCTTCCTAGAGGGAAGCTACAACCCCTCCCCGTTCCACAGCGGCCATGGTCACATCTGTCCATAGATTTCCTGACCGATCTTCCGCCGTCTCAGGGGAACACCACGGTTCTAGTGATTGTGGATCGGTTCTCTAAGTCCTGCCGTCTCCTCCCGTTGCCCGGTATCCCTACAGCCCTACAGACTGCGGAGGCGTTATTCACCCATGTCTTTCGGCACTACGGGGTGCCGGAGGACATCGTTTCTGATCGGGGCCCCCAATTCACGTCTCGGGTATGGAGAGCGTTCATGGAACGCTTGGGGGTCTCCGTCAGCCTGACCTCCGGTTATCACCCCGAGAGTAATGGGCAGGTGGAGAGAGTGAACCAGGAGGTGGGTAGGTTTCTGCGGTCGTATTGCCAGGATCGGCCAGGGGAGTGGGCACGATACATTCCCTGGGCTGAAATGGCTCAGAACTCACTACGCCACTCCTCTACTAACGTGTCCCCTTTTCAGTGTGTGTTGGGGTACCAGCCGGTCCTGGCACCATGGCATCCGAGCCAGACCGAGGCTCCTGCGGTGGAGGAATGGGTACAGCGCTCCAAGGAGACCTGGAGGGCCGTCCAGGACTCTCTACGACAAGCGAGTGGACGGCAGAAGAGGAGTGCTGACCGCCACCGCAGTGAGGGCCCCGTGTTTGTACCGGGGGACAGGGTCTGGCTCTCGACCCGAAACCTACCTCTCCGCTTGCCCTGCCGGAAGCTGGGTCCGCAGTGTGTAGGGCCCTTTAAAGTCCTGAGGAGAATAAACGAGGTGTGTTATCGATTACAACTCCCTTCCTATTATCGTATTAACCCCTCGTTTCATGTGTCTCTCCTCAGGCCGGTGGTGGCTGGTCCCCTGCAGGACAGTGAGGTACCGGAGGTCCCTCCCCCTCTGGACATCGAGGGGACCCCGGCGTACACGATCCGGGCCATTCTGGACTCAAGGCGCCGGGTGAGGGGCCTGCAGTACCTCGTGGACTGGGAGGGGTACGGTCCGGAGGAGAGGTGCTGGGTACCGGTGGGGGACATCTTGGATCCCTCCATGTTGAGGGATTTCCATCGCCTCCATCCGGATCGCCCTGCACCTCGTCCTCCGGGGCGACCTCGAGGCCGGTGTCGGCGCGCTGCGGGAGCCGCGCGTCAGGGGGGTACTGTCACGAGTCCGACCGAGGGTGTTTCCTTTTCCCGGGCGGGTGGCGCTCGGCGGTCGTCGTCACCGGTCTATTAGCTGCCACTGATTGTTTTTCCTCCCCCTCCTTGTATGTTTAGTGGTAGCACCTGTGTAGGGTTAATTAGTTTGTCTTTATTAGACAGCCGGCCCGCCTGGTTGTTGTGCGGGATTATTTCTATGTAACCTTCGGCTCTGTTGTGTTTGGAACGTTACTTTTGTGAGCACCCTGTGGTGTGTTAAGCGCTATTAAAAGACGCACAGCATTGAAATCTCTGTTTCCTGCATTTGACTCCACACCCACGACACCCGGAGCATTACAGATGAACAGTTATATTACTGTGGGAATCACAGTGAGGATTAAACCTGTGTCATGACTGTCTTGATCAGGTCAGGTTAGAGGAGACCACAACCCTACAGATTATCTCTCAACCCCAACAGAGGAGGAGAGATCTAGGGGTCTGAAGACGTGGGGGGGTTTTATGGCCCCCACACCCCTGGTACATCTCAGGCCACATTAAAATTCCTTTGTCCTGTCACTATAGAGAACCAGCCTCAGAACATTAAACATGAACTAAAGGGACTTTGGAACAATGGTTTTCATCAGCCACAATGGTGGTCATGACGATAGATGGACTATGAAAATGTATGTCATTTTTGTTCTGTTATTAAAGGTTAATAGATTACGTTATTACAAAAACATTGTAATGTGAAGGGTTTTCCTAGTATATGTTTGATGTTTATACATTGTACGTTGTATGGAAAATATCCAAATCAAAGAGAATGTTTTGGGGAGGATGAAATGTTAAAGTAGTTGTCTAAAATGGGATTTGAGAAAAATCTAGCCCTTGCCTCATTAGCTTGGTACACCCAGAGAATTGCCCTAAAGACGGCTAGCCCACTTCTGACCCAAGGGTATAAAACTTGTGAGTATAGAATTTACAATAAGACTACGTGACCCCAGCTGCAGCAGGGTCTTAAAAAGTCAACAAACCCAGAACGCAACGCAAGTTTAAGGACAAAGAAATCCTTTTCTACCCAAGCTACGGATGAGTAGCTGTGTCTAAGCGGGTGAATTCAAGTTGAACCACCTAGCCTCCATCTCCCATCGAATCGTGGTATCTAAAGGGTTTCATTCCTATGCTGGGAGCTCTGAGCTACAGAGCTGTCTGTCCTCAGAAGACCCCTTCCAGAGAAAGGGGTGAGGGAACAGACTCCTAGGCCAAAAAGGACACCGACACCGGGAAGACGGTCAGAGAGGTGCGCCGGAGTAGCGTGTCATCGAACAGCTGAAGGCCTACGCAGAGAATCCCCAGAGATCATTCCCACGTAATTACATCATTATATTCTGACCCATAAGAGCGGCAGTTTGGGCAAGGCTAGGGGTAGAATAGCATAGCTGACAAATTCACCCAAATGTATATTTCTCTTATGTACTTCTTGTTTTTCACTCTCTTTTGAAATTCCCATTGTGGGTAACACGCGCCATAGTGTGTTGGCCCGTTATACTAAGTTCTAATCAATAGACTATAATGTGTTTTGTCTATGTGTATCTTTTATCATCATTTTAGCTTTTTAGAAAAGTAAATATTCAACTAAGATTGGTGTGGTACGAACTCATTGGTGAGACCCGGGTCCGTGCAGATTCACGGGCTATACGACGTTCAGAACGAGATTGTAGAGGTAACTGGTTAATTAGCGGCTGTTGTAAAATCGATATTCTGATATTCTTTGAGCTAATTTGGGAAATAGACACTCAATAAAAAACTAGTTTTCCCATGGTGCCTCAGGTTAATGAGTTAATAATTGCTTGATTCAGTTAATCACGTAATTATAAACTTGTAATCATTCCATGAGCAACAGTCGTCACATTAACTAATACAACGTCACGACACCTGTATTCAATAGGCGTTCGTGAAAACAAAAGACTCACCCCATTTCTTCCAATGGAAACGGATGTCTTTGCATGTACCTGGACATACTGGAAATGCAGTGACCCTGGCCTGTGTGCAGCATCAGCATGCGTTTCGGTACCTCAGTGTTGATGTACATAAGGGGCGTGGTGGTCAATATAGAACAACAGGAATCAGATTTATGAGATAAAGTTACCCTGCTAAAGCAGTCGTCCACACGTGCACTGGCAAAATGTGTCTGAATATAGTCATTTATCTAGAGGGAAAGGGTACAACTGTAACATCCTACATAGCTTTGGCATAGAACACTACTGCCATCATGTGAGTGGTAAATGCATGTGTTCCACATCAGTACTGTGTCATCGCTCTCTCACATACACACTCAGACAGACACACAAGTACAGTAATCAGATCACAGATGTGGATCATTAAAACAATCCTCAAAATAGAGAGAAAAAAACTATCTGTTTTACTTCCCATGTTACGAGTTTATTGTAAATATATAGTTATATCACTAATCATACTTATACAAAGTCTGCTGGTCCCCATGCAAAACGTTTGAATCAAAAAGCTGAGTAGAACCGGTGGATGGAGTAGCATTGTGCCATGCTTTTTCCATACTGTAAATTGTACCAAAGTATCATCACTTTGGTACATGCAAATGTACACTCAAAAAAATGATGTGTTAAAAACAACTCAATGTGGGTTATTTGGTTACCCAACGCCAGGTAAATATTGGACAGAACACGTGCTGGGTTATTTTGACCCAGTCAGTTGAGTTGCGTGAATAACCCAAAATGTTTGGTTGTCTGGATTACCCAAACATGGGTTCATTTTAACATCAGTTTTTTTGTAACCATCAATTGGGTTGACTCAGCAGCTTTTAATTTTATTTTTATAAATGTAATTCATTGGTTATTTTCAGGTAAATGTAATTCCTGTTCATGTTAGGTTTGTATACTGCACATTACATATTCTAATATAATATTCATAACATTATTTACATATCCCAAAATTGGGATATGCATAAGCACTCGTTCCTCTCACAAGCTTTTCCAACAGTTCTGGCCACGCTTAAATGTCCTCTACTCCAGGGGAATGTTAAATCAAGTTAGTTGGAATGTTGGGTGGTTGTTGATGTACTAAAGGCACCTTCAGTTCACATTGCTAGCTCAACTCTTTCATAGGGGTGTAGACTACATTTAAGGTCAACAAAGAACAGAAACACAGGAACTCAACAACTACCAGGACAATGGGACATTTGGAGAAAAGGAGGGAAACAGACATTATTTATGAGAAAAATGCCTTGCATATAGTAGGCCTTTCACAGCATCATTCAGGGTATCATAAATATACGCAGCTCAAAGAACATCAGGCCAGTGTGAGGTAACTCCTGATCGATGTCTACAACTGCATGCAGAGATGCAGTCCCACAGACAGGGATCACTACTCAAACACAACCTGGACACTTTTTTTTTAGCCTAACAGGTATTCATTTGGATGTGAACAGTAACTGCACTGCATGAGCATTGACTGCTCAAAGAACCAGATTTTAATTTCAGCTACTAAATTGTTGTAGAACAATTGTGAAAGAAAAACTACATTTTGTGGACTTAAAAATGGTTCTACAACAATTTAGTAGCTGAAACAAAAATCTGGTTCTTTGAGCAGTCAATGCTCGTGCAGTGCAGTTACTGTTCACATCCAAATGAATACCTTTCAGCTTTTTACAATGTACTCATATGCACAATAATTTCTCTGTTAACTTCTAAGCCAGGGAGATGGAAAGAAACTCTGAACCACACACAGAAACTGTACTGTACTGGACTGACTCCCAGCTCTCTCTGTTTGTTGTTAGATTTAACTAATTGGAAATGCATGACTACAAGCTCTGTAATTCAATTGGCTCCCGTGTCTACGCAAGCTTCCTGTCGATCAGTTCATGTCCTGGCACCCTAACATAGTTCAACACAGACCTTTAATTTAAAAAATGAATAAATAGTCAGAAATGGCTGGTGGATGGTTAGCTCTTCAATACGTTTTCAAAGCAATGTCCAGCAGTGTCTTGGTCCAACGTCACACGAAGACAACCTTTAGTTTTAAAGCTTAAATCAAATAATTGAGTTTCCTCTGAAAATATACAAAAGAAAGCAAAAGTACATTTACAACTGGTCCACCTATCAACGTACTATCCACTCTAGGTCATGGAGGCCGACCCCTACAAATCAATAACCAACCCACAATCAACATTAATATATTAATGTAAAGAAACCCAATGGTCCAAATACTCAACAACAAAAAAAATCCTAAACATAAAAGCAAGAACCTATCTTATGACAATAAGCACTCAGTTACTTCAGTTAGTACTTGAGTATTTGAAAAGAAAACTATGTAAACACAGAATAAAATAAAATAGTTTTATTACACCAAAACAGGGAATTTGATCAGAAGTTCTGCAGATAAAAAATAAATGACTCAAATCATTTAACAGACATAGTGCTCAGTTGAGAGTCAAAGCATTTGAGCACAAAGCATTTCTGCATCCCAAATTACACTTGATTCCCAATATAGTGTCCAACTTTTGACCAGGGACCATAAGGCTTATAAAGAAAACAAAAAGCAGTTTGTATACTGTAAATGAGCATCTGATTAACCAGGCAACAGTCCAAAACTGACCCAAGTGATTACCAAGAACCATTGTTAGATCGATCATCCCCATTCCCCATGTTATTTTCTTGATCTGAAAAAGAGATGGCTTTCTATGATATTTCAACAAGCAGACATAAAAAATAAAAAATATATATAAAAAAAACATGCTTGGCCAATTTAAAAGGTTCTCATCTTTTTCCATTCCTGCCCGTGTCATGAAGTGATCAGGCTGCTGTGTGTCATTGTGTTTGTTTACTCTGTTTTGTACTCCTCCACATGGCACAAGACTTTCTTCCTCTGACGCATCATGTGGAAGTAGAGCTGAGGAAACACTGGAAAGAAAACAGTCAGATCAACAACAAGGAACCATAGAGTCATACTCAGAACTATCAATTTAAGTGTGTTGACAGTAATACATGGGATTTTTACAGTGCTATTATAAAACCATTTTTTCCTCTTCCAAACAATGAATTCATGAGCGGTTTCATAAAATGATGAATGCTAAAATGGGTCCTCATAAGATCTATAGCAGGAGTATACAACCTTTTCTAGCATGAAAGGTACTTTTTTTTAAATGAAACGTCTCCAGCTACTCTTTTTTTTAAGGCTTTCAAATAGGCACATCATTCTCCTCTACCCTGAAACTCTTCCCTGGGGCCATGGTATAGAAGAGATGTGTTCTGTCAATATACTGTTCCTGGTAATATTATGGTTAATAAACAGTATTTAGCATGACAGGCCCCATCAAATTATCTTTGTATTTTCCAGAATTCTATTTTCTCAGTTTGATTGTAGTTTTTTTACTCTCAATATAACAATTATACATACAGAAAAAATGAAAATGTATGTTCCGAGTCCACATCAATGCTTTAATCACATTTTTGAAGTACGGAAGAAGAAGATAAATAACAAAATGTAGATTTTTTGGGGTGTAATTCCCCATTAATTGAGCATCTATCAAGAGAGGAATGTGTCAGTCTAGAAAGGTTTCTGCTGTTAGGACAAATGTTTCAGAAAATGTCATGGCAGAGTTTGCAATACAATGGCCACCAAAATTGATACAATGAATATATATCGTTCTGTCAGCCTTCTTTGCAGTGTACACATAATGGAGAAAGTTTATATGGAACGTCTTTCCGTCTACCCACAAGACGCCGGTTTTCACTACCTGGCTATTTACGGACTGATAGACAAACTCGCACCAAACAGACACAGGCAATATTGATGGAAATGAATTGGCAAATATTGTGTTACGTTTAACTTTAAGCCAATAGTGGCTAACCAGAGGTGGGATAATGTCAATGTGGCTTTGATTGGATAGTAGCTGGGAGCTTTATGTTTATGACAGTTTGCCATGGAACACATGAAAAAAAGGCAAGTACTTTCAGATTTGATTGGTGAGCTACTCGTAGGTGGGCTGAGCTCGCAATCTACCTGTTGGAGACCCCTGATCTAGAGTAAGCAAGCACGAAGTGTAAGGTAGAATATTACAATTCACAGCACAAAGCTGATTCACCTTAGACATAGCTAGGTCTTTCCACGAATAGAGTGCATTTTGGGTAGTGTAACTTGGTAAAAACAAAAATGGTTTTAAATCACCTAATTTTAACATTCTGTCTTAAAGAGCATATGTTCAACTCCATAAAAAAACATGTTCCCCCATCTCAGGGGTTAAATCAAATAAAAAGACTATAGTAATTGCCAATAAAGCGGCATTAAAGAAACAGGCTTGACTGTAACAGTACCAACTGACAAGGTTGAGGTTTTCATCTTAAAAGTCAGCCATAAAACCCCTTGTGACAGGAGGAATGGAAGCTTGTGTGCAACCCGGGAGGGGCAATTGAATGCAAGCTTCACATGTTTTTTAATATATTTTTTAAAAGGAACAGACCCTTTTTAAAAAAAAAATCACCTAAAATTACACACCCAAATCTAACTTCCTGCCTGGAGCTCAGGACCTGAAGCAAGGATATGCAAATTCTTGATACCATTTGAAAGGAAACACTGAAGTTTGTGGAAATGTGAAATGGATGTAGGAGAATAACACATTAGATCTGGTAGATCTAATCTGGTAGAATACAAACAAAAAAACATACGTTTTCTATTTTGAAATGCAAGAGAATAGCCATAGAGTTAGGATCCTAGGTGTAATTTAGATTTTGTCCACAAGGTGGCAGCAGTGTGTGTGCAAAGTGTCAGACTGATCCAGTGAATAATTACATTACTACACAATATTTTGTATCAAGTCTGCCAGGAGTTTACCCAAATGTGCCGAATTGGTCAATTTATACATTTTCAAGTACATAACTATAAAGAACATACAACAATGCTATGGTAATAAAACATTTACGTTTACACTCCCAGGAATCTCATACATGAATCATTAGCTTCCCTACAGAAAATACACCAACTTTCACACATCTAGATGGCCGGGCAGGGTGGGTGTGGAGCCAGAGACAGCAGTGGGGTCAAACTGTAGACCCTAGTTCCTACTTTTGAATATAAAATGGATTTTATCAAATAAAACTATGCTACATTTTATCTCTGGGACCCTCAGGATGACAAATCAGAGCAAGATTAGTGAATTTAAGTACATTATTTACCTTCAGAGGAGATTAAATCAAACCAGTTGCTGTGGTAAAAGTGTTTTGTTGTTGTGCACTATCCTCAAAACATGGTATTGTTTTTCTGTAATAGCTACTGTAAAATCAGACACTGCAACTAGATTAACAGCTTAAATTATATTCTGCCCATATAAAACATGTCTATGTCCCGTAAAGTTGTATGTTGTATACAAAGTTTTCCGGTCACATTAATCGCATATTGAGCAACAACCATCCCGGTTTAGGGAC
Organism: Oncorhynchus tshawytscha; assembly: GCF_018296145.1. Classification (NCBI taxonomy): domain Eukaryota; kingdom Metazoa; phylum Chordata; class Actinopteri; order Salmoniformes; family Salmonidae; genus Oncorhynchus; species Oncorhynchus tshawytscha. The sequence goes on from NC_056454.1 coordinate 38,207,598, forward strand.
ACCGATCCAGTAGAGGTTAAAAAATGTCTAGCCTATCTATGGGTAACAGGGTTGACATGTTATGCTTGACACACAGTTTTCCACCATAAAACACCAGAAAAATGTTCAGTTCACGTAACAGGGTTGACCTTAAAATGAGGGACACATGTAAATTAATCACATGATGAAATCAATAAAAATCTTCAGAAATGACTGTCAAAGCAAGAATATAACTACGGCTTCACAATGATGGTGAAAACTTGAAATGTTGTGGTTAAGTGGGTTAAAAATCGTCCTAGAAGTCGGAAAAACATGACGAAGGTACTTTAGCAAGTCTTTTTTCATATAGAAAAATCAGATTTATTGAATTTTCTATGTGGTCACTTCATTTAATATAACAGGCTTTTAAAATGCAATATTGGTGAACAATTTCTACTTAGAATATCAAAGGGATGCAAAATGTACTCTATTCGTGGAACAACCCAGCTACAGTAGTACTGTACATCAGTGGTGAATTGTGGTGGGTAGGAGAGAGACTTACATGGAATGTAGGAGACCATGGTGAGGATGAGGAAGGTGTGGTAGTCGAATGAGAAGTTGTACTTGTTGGGAAGGGTGACAGAGTAGAGGCCTGTCTTCTGAACGTAGGGCAGGGCTGCATAGACAGTCAGCAGTTCGCCAGTTACTCCCATGGGGTACAGCACTAGGAAGAATGTGTACCTGGAGAGATTTTATTTCATTTTTATAGAAACCCTTTATTGTCACCATTTAGCTACTGGAAAGAGGGAGAGGAGGCATCACTGGTAAACAGGGACTAGCACACCAAATGGGTAGCTCATGAAGATAACACTTTACATTTTACAAGTTGCTTGTAGTATTAACGCTGTATATTACAATAGTAACATTGTATTATCATTAGTATTGCATAGTAATGTAGTGAGACCTGATCTAAATCACTGAGGCTAATCTTGGCACCCTTAGTTTAATTTCTCACCTACGTGACGCTACCCGTCATATACCTCAATCTGCCTTTGAAAAGCCAATTGAATGTGAAAAGAGCAAAGCACCAGAACATTGTCTGACATTGGGAGAAGATTCATCAACATTTTCTACCCGGCAACAAAAGAAGGTCCCACCAGTAGGCTACTGGAGCTCGTTAAGACTTTGTTGCCATGGTTGTGACTGAGAAAAAAAATATTATGGAGGTGGAGTGTCATAACAGTTTCAAACACTCCCATGTTCCATCATTCTATATTTAACTTCCATGGACACATATAGAATAAGAAAGCCTCCAGGGATAAAGTCAAAGTTTCCCTACCATTTAAAATATTGCTTTTGTTTTACTGCTTTCAACCCTGAATGTTGCTTTATGGCCTTAGACTTTTAGTGAATAAATAGAGGGGTGTTTTTGGACCCACGTATTCAAACAACACAGATCATTACACTGTATTTATGACATCCTATTTGATTAAATGTGAGTGCCTGTGTCATCCACCTGTCCAAGTCAAATCAAATGTTATTAGTCACATGCACAGAATACATACTAACCAACAATGCAGTTAAAAAAAAACAGATAAGAATAAGAAATAAAATTGACATGTAAAAAATAAGTTACAAACAACGCAAAGAAACAAACAAAAAACACAATTGTTTGGGCACATGTAAAACTTCAGCCTTCTTCTCCGGCGCCAGGGTTATGCCATAGAGATACATAATGCATTCAAAAACTGATATCATATATTCAATATAATGACTGTGTTCTATTTCATTATGTGAGCCTTACCGTGCCCATTTGACGAGGTAGGGCAGGTGGTTGAGCAGACTGAAAGTGTAGAAGGAGTAACGGATGATCTCTGTGATGGTCCAGGCTGACACAAAGAGCAGGACACTGTCTTCATTCTGGACCTGTAGGGACCACACAGGCACCAGACAAGCATGAGGGTGGGAAACAAGAAGCACTCTAGCAGGAAATAGACGGGGTTATGGTAGAATCGTGCAGTTTGTAGCACCCACTACATACAGCATTCTATAGTAACTTTGCATCTCATGACAGGCATGGAGACAGAGACACAAGTCAGCACAAGTTAAAAAGCTAAACTCAGTCTTGGTAAGTTAACATAGATTCAAATGCTCACAAACATATAGAAAGTTTGAATGTTTCAGCGCTCACAATCATGTCAGTGTTATTCACCATGTTGGTTTCAAGCATGTTTACTATTTCAGGCTCACAGACCTTAGTGTCTCCGCAAAGCTCTTTCTTTGGGACGAAGACAACTGCTGACGTAAAAAGGACTTTAGAAATAAATGCCATTGATTGATTGACACTGATGCACATAGAGATAAGGGATAAGAGAAAGAGAAGAGACGTACCTCTCGAACACTGTGTGTCACGGCCCAGGTGAGGAAGACTCGTGACAAGACCTGAAACCCTGTTAAAACTACTGAGGACGGCACGATCCCTGGAGCAGAAGACAACACAACGGTTAGAGAAGATGTATCACCTCACATCAGTTTTACCATGTTTTAGAGCACAGTGATATGGAGAAAATTATAGGATTTCAATTAGCCAATCAAGAGTTGACTACAAATAAAAAAGTATGCTACAAAGAATGATAAATAGGTAGCAAAACCTAATGCACAGTAGCAATATTAGCTCATTCAAATACAGTAGCATTCAACTGTATAACTCTATAGTACATGAGAATACATGCTATGGTGTGGCATCGGTGTTTGGCCAGTAGAGAGTAGCAGAGAACAAGACCAGGAGTGGACAGACAGCTGCAGTATGTGAAAGGTCAGGTTTAGCTTTAAATCCCAGATAATGAGTAGTGGACTGTGAACCGGGAACGCCACGACCACAACGTAGCAGGGCCAGGCTGTTATCAGGCTTAGCTTATCCACCATCTTCTGTATAGACTCTGAGCTGAGGGAATGGCTTTTTGTAGTAGGCCTATAGCTCCACATGCCTGGTTTAGTCATAAAGAAATACCACTATGTGGTCACCCTTGAACCTGTATGGGACTTTCAACAGGAGCAGAAGAATGAACTTACCTACTGCACAGTGCAATACCTGAGGGGAAAGGAAAATAACGTAATACATAAACACAACACATGGTCAGTGAACATACTAAACATGCAATAATATCATTTCCTAAATAAATACTCAAGCTGCATTGTCATAATAATGTTGCTATAACACAGCTACGATATACTGTATGTAAAAATTCCTCAAATTGTTCTTCAATGAACCATGGTTAAAAATGTAAATAAGATGGTTGTTGGAACACAATAGATATGTGCACCAATACAGTTCTTTCCACTAGTCAAGGAATAGACAAAAGCCTACACTAGTCTCTAAACCTAATCACAGCACAGGAAATGGCCCGTGTTTGAAGACGTTTTTATGAATGATTGGAGTTAGTATGACTGAGAGGTCAATTACCCGGTAGACAGAGCTGGAGTTCCACTAGGCCTAATCCTTATCTCTGTGTTACAGTATGGCTGGCTGGAGAGGATCACACTAACACCCTACTAGGTATTCGTACTGAGTAGAGTAGGACAGAGGTGGAAGAGGGGAAAGGCCAAGGCCAGTCACTATGGAGGACTTATTATATTTTTTAAAAATGTAACAGCACTGTGAGATTAAACATTCCTGCCATTAAGTTGTATTCGTACAGTAGGGGACATAACCAACTCACCACCCACAGAAAGCGATGAGTCTGTTCTATTTACCCTTCTCTGAATAAAAGCTCATATTCAGTGGGGAGAGAACATTTGGAAGGGAGTGAAATTCACATGTTGTTATTAGTCATTTAGCAGGCGCTCTTATCCAGAGCAACTAGTGCATTCATCTTAAGATTGCTAGGTGATACAACAACATATCACAATCATAGCAAGTATATTTCCCCTCAACAAAGTATAAAAATACATTGTTGTAAGTTTGTTAATGTTTTTAAATTGGGGGGGGCACTACCGAATAACGTTTTGCTAGTGTACCTAATGAACATGACCCAGGTCTGACCTATACAACAGAGACTCGGGGGGTATTCATTACGGAAACCATTTACTGTTTAAGAACCAAACGGAAGCAAATGGAACGAAACAGGGAGGGACCTACCTGAATTTGTCCAATAGAAACTCTCGTCTGTATTTTTAGTTTAGAGTAAACGTTTCCTGTTGCAAAACGTTTTGCAACAGAATCGGCATAACGATTGCACTCTTGGCCTACAGCCACTCACCTCCAGAAGAGCTCCGGTCTGGAAAAACTTCAGTGGTTTCTCTATAGAGTAGTACAGGCCATGGTAGCTGCCTCTGGCCAAGTAGGCCCGCACCAGGCCCACGGCTATGACCAGCCACCTGGAAGAACGCACAGATTTTCATTTAGGTCATTTAGCCAGGATAGTCCACTCAGTAACAAATGGCACTATTGTCCAAGGAGTCCTAGGTGGGAATATGTTTCTGATATAAAAGAATAGCCTCAGTTTGCTCTTAGAGGACAGGGTAAAGCAAAACAGTCCAACCACGTAGAACGGAGGCCCAATACATAGATACTTCTATCTGCATCTGCATAATAATATACTTGAATAGGCATGATTGGTATGAGTGACTGAGGTTTTCAACAGATAGAAACTCATCTACTAAATAAAGTCATAGAAACTGAGCAGGCTACATAGCTCCTGAAAAGGTGGGATGTACCCCACTGTAGCTGGTATTCAATAGACAGAGAAAGTATGACACAGGGCAAATATCACCTCACCAGACAGGAAACAGAGGGGGGAAGCATTTCATATTACTCTGTAAGTAAATTCATTACACTCAATTTAGTATGAAGTTTGGTATAGTTACATAAGACAATGGTTACTTAAGGCAAACAAAGAAAGGAGGGTGGTTGGTAGGGGTAGATGAGTGGGAGTATAACGGGAACGTCAACTTTAGCATCTTTTCAACTACTTTTTAGCTACTTTACAACTACTTAGCTAACCCTTCACTTAACCCTTTAACCTAACTTAACCCTAACCCCTAGCCTAGCTAACATTAGCCATCTAGCTAGAATTTGTAACTTCTCATACATTTAGCAAATCCGTAACATATGGTACATTTTTCAAATTCATAACATATAATACGAATTGTAATTTGTAACATACCATACGAAATGTAGCATATCATACCAAATGCTGTGTCTTGCATTTACATACTCAATAATACAAAATGCTTTGAGACCAGGTTGTGTAAAGTCACCTAACTGGTCAGGATGGGATAGCATCCATAATTCTGCACTTGTGCAATTTCTTTCACAACAACTTTGTGTCATAATAACCTAAGTGAAATCAGAGATATTGCCATAACATTTTTGTCAAAGCAATACAAATATGTATTTAATGTAACCAATTATGATTAGATTGAAACTACATGCAGTATAGAACAATAACTATAATTGTACATAATGACACCGTGGGCGCCAATTGTTTCTTGAAATACACCATTCACGGGATTACAGTACATTTTATTTAACTAGACAAGTCAGTTAAGAACTAATTCTTATGTACAATGACGGCCTACACCGGTCAAACCCGGACGACGCTGGATCAATTGTGCGCCGCCCTATGGGATTTCCTTCACAACAACTTTGTGTCATAATAACCTAAGTGAAAATCAGAGATATTGCCAGCACATTTTAGTCAAAGCAATACAAAAATGTATTTATTTTTTAAACTCTAGGCAACATAATTGCAGAGTATTTTAGACGCGCATTCGGCAACAATGTAACCAAAGACACTGACAATTGATACATTCCCGACGAAGTCGGTTACAAAGTAACAACACAGAAGTTCAGTGTGTGGCTGAGTTGAATTGCTACAGTGCAGCTGAAGGCAGCACAATGAAACGAGGCATTATTGTGCAACATATCCATAAAAACAGTTCGGGATCGAGTCTCGTAACAGGCGCGTGTCTTCTTCCCAAGCCATTCACTCTGGCATTTCATGCACCCTTGCACCCAATTGTCGTTAAGTAGCCTACAACAAGAAGTGTATCAGAATTATGTACATACCCAGCTGTCATAACCACGTTATATATAACCAGATACGCCGTAGCCAGTGCACCCGGTCCCCTCTTTTTCTTCGGGGCCACATCACTGTGCGCCGTCTTCGTGGTCCCCATAGCAGGTGCCGACATGACTGAACCCCACTTGGCGCTGCCGGATAAGTGTGCCGGATGGTACTAGTATTCTACAAGCAGCACAAACTGTGACGTCACTTTCATATGGCAATGAGGAAACCTTCTAAATAAAAGCCCGCATTTCAAAACAATGAAATGTGGATAACTCATTCAAATTATATTGAATTTTAATCAATAGCCACGTTTATTGTGACAACAAGAAAATGCAATAAGTAAAGAAGAAATATGGTTTTAAAAACAATTTTTAAGACCAATAATGAAAATAATACAATATTGACACTGGTATGTTGCGAATATTGGGCTGTAGAGAGAAAAATGATCTACCTGTCTCAGCTAAAGTGGGGTGGGAAATACTCAGTAGGGTCTCTACTAACCAAATATGCTACGTTTTGGAGGGGGACTGTGTCGTACATACCAGCAGCACTTCATTATCTACCCCTTCCATAGCCCCCAATGCAATGCACTGTAATAGACTGTACATGGTATACATATTGGCTTTTAGAGAGAAAGCTTTTACCTGTCTCAGCTAAAGTGCATGGGAAACTTTAACTTTAACACTATTATATTGCTTACCCGGTTTGCTTCCAGTGTGAAATCAAATGAAAATTTAGACAGACAAAATGTAATCAATGATGAAATGGCATACATGTTAACAACCCAGATTAATTTAATGGCGATGGTAATGGGTGCACCTTTACAGATTTAAATCAGCTCTTGGCCAGCCTTGACATGTGCCAAAACTTGCATATGGAAGCAAGCACAACATGAGTCTGAAATGCACTTTTCACCTGCTTTATACTTTATTTTAAAAAATGTTGTTTTAACTTGTGCTCCTTCCCTTGTGCTCCTTCCAACCTCCCTTTCAATTATTGGGTAGAATTTCCAAAATAAATCTCTAATTTGATAGGCCTACCTGTAAAAGGGGAGGGGTGTCATATCCCCTCAACCAGTATAAAAGAGAATTAAAGGATAGACTACTTCCCCTTCAGAAATACCTGGCATTACAGTATCTGGTACTGCATAGATGTGACACTTAACTATTAATTTTCTCATTGGTGCCCCAATGTAATGCCTTTGCTGACCTTGAAAGATAATCATGACAATATTGCTTATAAAATAATCGTGTCTATGTTATTACCCTTTTAAACTAGGTACCAGGCTTTTACTCTATACCAGTGTTTCCTACCCTGGTCCCCCAGTACCCCCAACAATACACATTTTCATTGTAAGCCTGGAAAAACACACTCATTCAACTCATTGAAGGCTTGAGGATTAGTTGACCAATTGAATCAAGTGTGCTTGTCCAGGGTTACAGTAAAAATGTGTACTGTTAGGGGTACTGGGGGACCAGGGTTGGGAAACACTGCTCGATGCGGCAAAACTTCATAGATAAGACTTGTAAATCATTTTCTCCATTGCTGTTCAGAAAGTGTAATTACACTGTGTCTTAGCCTGGTTAATATTCATTACATTTATTATTTTTGATTTAAAAGGTTGCTTTGTGTTTATTTTCTTTTTTGGTGTATTGTTTTCAGGACTATGGATACTGCTGGGTCATTTAAAGCGGTGTTGCTGGATATGTACAACACTGTCCCCCTCCAAAACGAACTATATTTGATTATTTCCCACCACACTGAGACAGGTGGAAAAGTTCTCTACTAGCCAATATGTACCCCATGTACAGTCTGTTACAGTGCATTGCATTGGGGGCTATGGAGGGGGTAGATAATGAAGTGCTGCTAGGTATGTATGACACAGTCCCCCTCCAAAACAAAACATTTTACATTTTTGGTTAGTAGACACCCTACTGAGTATTCCCAACCAACTTCAGCTGAGACAGGTCAAAAAGCTCTCTCTGCAAGCCAATACGTATCCCATATACCGTATATTGCAGTGAATGGAGCGGGTGGAGTAAGGAGTCTACAAGTACTCTGCATTAAACCCGTTGCCGAGCACAAGAGACCTATTTCAGTTTTACAGACTTTATTGAGTAATTCCAATAACATATATTTGTATTTTATTAAAAGTGTATTTCTTTAAATATTGCCTAGATATACAATAGCTTTCAACATACCAGTATTTTGTGTACCCTTTCAAAATAAATGCTGGTATAAGTAATACATTATTAAAAATAAAATATGCCAAATTATCCTTTTATTTATTCAAATGTAGTTGCAATGCTATGCAAAACAGTTGAAATGCACTAGTTCCCAAAAGTATCATTATTCCCCAAATATAGCACGTCTTTGCAATGGGACTCTTATTCCCTCCCAAAATCAGCGTGCTGTCAGTATAATATCAAATATTTGTATAATTAGCTGTGATAATATCCTGCTGCTTGTTGAACGGTAATCCCAATGCTAAGGAATCGGTCCACCAAATCAGGAAATGAAAGGCGTAAACTGGGCCTGCGCGGTATTTTATGGGACTGTTTCGGCAACGTTTGACGTTACCGTGAGCAGTTTTGTTTAGTGCTTGTTTTGGCGCAAACAAAATATTGTGTGCGTAGCCTATATTTCTAATTTACAACAAATGATGAATATCGATCGGTGTGGCCATTTAGACAGATTTACTGCTGTTGCTGCATGACTCTTTGTGAGTGGCAATATACGTCATGCTTTTCGAACCATTCCATTTTTATTAACGCCTTATAATAAAATAAAATGAACATTGGGATATTCTCATACGTACTTCTTCCTCCCTAGGGGTGGCAGTGTAACGTTACACCAGGATTTTTAATTGGGTCATAAAATGTGTCTTTTTATCTGCCTGTACATTATACATTTGAATGCAGAAATACAGCAATGTTAAATGTACGCTAATTAATGATCTTAACATATACATTAATCAATAAGTGTCGATATGATTTCAGTTCTATTTATTTTCCATGTAATGCTCGCAAATGTATTCAGGCATTTTCACAGCCACCTAAGTGTACGGAAGAGCAACTGGTGAAAGTGTACAGGGTTTGATGGATGAGCAAGGGATTTTTTTACGTTCTTGAAATAAATATTCTAGCTACATTTTCTTTCTCAACAACGTCGGTTTATTTAAAGAAGTAGACATGCCTTTATTTGCGCAGAATCCATTCGACCAAGATGTTGGTAAGTTGAGCGCTTCATTTGGCATGTTGGTTAGCAGTGACCTAGCGTAACTACCGTAGCTTCGTACATGGCGAAACCTCTCGCCCGCAAGCTAACAACAACAACTAGCTAACGTTAACCGGGCTGCATGTCTGTAGCTAGCTACCTTGACGTTCTGACCAAATGTGAGATTATCCACATAGCTAGCTAGTTATGCGGTTTGGTAAACTCGGTAACTAGCTTGTAGCAGACAGTCATCGGCCAGACTTTTTTTTTGCTAGCTATGTTAGCTAGTTGTTGTGTCATCACTTTATCGTAATGAACGATTTTCAATAACAAGACTGACTAAACTGCAACAAGCTCACACATTAAACAAGAACAACATTATCTAGCTAGTTAGCTAGTTAGTTAATTTAGCTTAATGCATTCATGAGTTGGGTTAGTTTTAGGTTTACTGAAAGGAAAGGAGGGTCTTGTATGCAAACGTTGTATGCATATAATATACAGTGCATTCGGGAAAGTATTCAGACCCCTTGACTGTTTCCACATTTTGTTACGTTACAGCCTTATTCTAAAATTGATGTAAAAATAAAAATATTATCCTCAGTCTACACACAGTACCCCATAATGACAAAGCGAAAATAGTTTTAAAAACATTATTTACATAAGTATTCATACCCTTTTCTATGATAATCGAATTGAGCTCCGGTGCATCCTGTTTCCATTGATCATCCTTGATGTATTTCTGCAATTTGATTGGAGTCGACCTGTGGTAAATTCAAATGATTGGACATGATTTGTAAAAGCACACACCTGTCTATGTAAGGTCCCACAGTTGACAGTGCATGTCAGAGCAGAAACCAAGCCATGAGGTTGAAGGAATTGTCCGTAGAGCTCTGAGACAGGATTGTGTTGAGGCACAGATCTGGGAAGCGTACCAAAAAATGTCTGCAGCACTGAAGGTCCCCAAGAACACAGTGGCCTCCATGATTCTTAAATAGACAACGTTTCGAACCACCGAGACTCTTCATAGAGCTGGCCGCCCGGCCAAACTTAGCAATCGGGGGAGAAGGAGGTGACCAAGAACCCGATGGTCACTCTGACAGAGCTCTAGAATTCCTCTGTGGAGATGGGATAACCTTCCAGAAGGTCCACCATCTCTGCAGCACTCCACCAAATAAGCCTTTATGGTAGATTAGCAAGACGGAAGCTACTCCTCAGTAATAGGCACTTGACAGCCTGCTTGGAGTTTGCCAAAAGGCACCTAAAGACTCAGACCATGAGAAACAAGATTGATGAAACCAACATTTAACTCTTTTGGCCTGAATTCCAAGTGTCACGTCTGGAGGAGACCTGGCACCATCCCTACGGTGAAGCATGGTGGTGGCAGCATCATGCTGTGGGGATGATTTCAGGGGCAGGGACTGGAAGATTAGTCAAGATCGAGGGGAAGATGAATGGAGCCAAGTACAGAGAGATCCTTGATGAAAACCGTCTCCAGGACCTCAGACTGGAGCAAAAGTTCACCTTCCAACAGGACAACGACCCTAAGCACAGGAATGGCTTCAAGACACGTTTTTGAATGTCCTTGAGTGGCAGAGCCAGAGCCCGGACTTGAACTCGATGTGAAAATAGCTGTGCAGCGACGATCCCCAACCAACCTGACAAAAGCTTGAGAGCATCTGCAGAGAAGAATGGGAGAAACCCCTCAAGTACAGGTGTGCCAAGCTTGTAGCATCATACCCAAGAAGACTTGAGGCTGTAATCGCTGCCTCAAGGCTGTAAAGGTGCTAAAACAAAGTACTGAGTAAATTGTATGAATACTTTAGGTAAAGCGTTTTGAGTTTTTATGGTGTTTTTTTTACAAATTCGTAAAAAAATCTATACTTGTTTTTGATTTGTCATTATGGGCTATTGTGTGTAGATTGATTGGGGGGGGGTCATACATTTTAGAATAAGCCTGTAGTGTAAAACAAAATGTTGATCAAGTCAATGGGTCGGAATACTTTCCGAATGCACTGTAGCTAGCTAACCCCCTCTAAGGTGAGCAGTTTAGCCATCATCTTTGTAACAGATGCTCTCGTATCTCCTAGTGTCTTTGTAGCTACAATAATACGAATTTCACTCTGTACAGAAATATATAGTTAGCCATGTGTAATGGCTTTATCACAAATAAAATAGTCTATTGGTCGCATACACAGATTTGCAGGTGCAGCGAAATGCTTGTTTCTAGCTCCCAACAAAAAAAGTTTAGTCATAAAAAATACCTACCAATCACATAATCCAAAAAGTAAAAAGAAAGCAATTAAGTCAGGTCTGGATGTCCACATTTCTATTGAGTGACTAAGTAATAATACATGGTCTGAGCAAATAAAAAAAATACTGCAAAGTTGGCTAGGAGCTAGAAACACGGTGACTGTGCCATCTTGTATCACACATCAGATACGGAATAATTGACTTTATTCCTAGTCTAGTCATACAACTTCCAGAATTATGTGTTAACTGTCAATCCTATACAAATATAGTGGTGAACTAAAGCAATGAGAACTAGAGGTATAATATTGAGTTAATGTTGGCCCAACACACTACATGCCAACCACAGATTGTCTTTTCCCAACTAACCACATGTATCTCGGTGTACCACATTTTCAGAGAAAGCCACCAATGAAACCAATACAGTGGAGGACTGGGCTCTGATTATGGATATCTGTGACAGAGTTGGACAGACGCCCAATGGGTAAGTTGAAGTGCGACTTCCTTTTTCTAAAATATCAGCATTGTTTCTAAAAAAAATGTTTAAAATTTTTTTTAACCAAAAATGAACAGTACAGGGACAATGGGACAATGTACAAACATTTGAGAAAGATCATTTGAAAAGACCGTTTCCTTTTATTTATTTTTTAAATTAACCTTTAACTTTGTTTCATCTTGATATGAGATGAACATTAATTAATTCAAGGTTAATTGTTGATGTACAAATCGAACCGATTTTTAAGGTTGTAATTATTGGTGGGGTGGGTTCACGAGAAATGAGGTTCCTGCTGAATAAGTTATAATGCCACTGCTCTAAACTAACTCCAGGACTCAAGTTGAGGTTATTGGTTATGATTATTTTATTTATAGCTATGGTATTGAATAGCAGTGACTCAAAATGCAATTCATATCTGCATGAAAAAGTATGCAGTCACCATTGGAATTCGCTCTGGATAAGAGTGTCTACTAAATGTAAATACAGTGTTTCAGAAAGTATTCATACCCCTTGACTTATTCCAAATTGTTGTTACAGCCTAAATTCAAAATGGATGAAATATATTTTTTAATAAACATCTACACACAATACAACATACTAACAAAGTGAAAACATGTTTGCAAATGTATTAAAAATGAAAGATCTAGTTTACATAAGTATTCACATCCCTGATAGTTTATAGAAATACCTTTGGCAGTGATTACAGCTTTGAGTCATCTTGAGTAATCTTGGGTTGTAATAGTAGTAGAGGGAGGGATTTATTTCAGCTTTTATTTCTTTCATCACATTCCCAGTGGGTCAGAAGTTTACATACACTCAATTTTAGTATTTGGTAGCTTTGCCTTTTCAATTGTTTAACTTGGGTGAAATGTTTTGAGTAGCCTTCCACAAGCTTCCCACAATAAGTTGGGTGAATTTTGGCCTATTCCTCCTGACAGAGCTGGTGTAACTGAGTCAGGTTTGTAGGCCTCCTTGCTCGCACCCGCTTTTTCAGTTCTGCCCACAAATGGTCTATAGGATTGAGGTCAGGGCTTTCTGATGGCCACTCCAATACCTTGACTTTATTGTCCTTAAGCCATTTTGCCGCAACTTTGGAAATATGCTTGGGGTCATTGTCCATTTGGAAGACCCATTTGTGACCAAGCTTTAACTTCCTGAGTAATGTCTGAAGATGTTGCTTCAATATATCCACATAATAAGTGCACCAGTCCCTCCTGCAGCAAAGCACCCCCACAACATGATGCTGCCACCCCCGTGCTTCATGGTTGGGTTGGTGTTCTTCAGCTTGCAAGCCACCCCCTTTTTCCTCCAAACATAACGATGGTCATTATGGCCAAACAATTCTATTTTTGTTTCATCAGACCAGAGGACATTTCTCCAAAAAGTACGATCTTTGTCCCCATGTGCAGTTGCAAACCGTGTCTTTTTTATGGTGGTTTTGGAGCAGTGGCTTCTTCCTTGCTGAGCGGCCTTTCAGGTTATGTCGATATAGGACTTATTTTACTGTGTTTATAGATACTTTTGTACCTGTTTCCTCCAGCATCTACACAAGGTCCTTTGCTGTTGTTCTGGGATTGATTTGCACTTTTCTCACCAAAGTACGTTCATCTCTAGGAGACAGAACGCGTCTCCTTCCTGAGCGGTATGACGGCTATGTGGTCCCATGGTGTTTATACTTGCGTACTATTGTTTGTACAGATGAACGTGGTACCTTCAGGCGTTTGGAAATTGCTCCCAAGGATGAACCAGAATTGTGGTCTACAAAAACAAATTCTGGGGTCTTGGCTGATTTCTTTTGATTTTCCCATGATGTCAAGCAAAGATGCACTGAGTTTGAAGGTAGGCCTTGAAATACATCCACAGGTACACCTCCAATTGACTCAAATGATGTCAATTAGTCTATCAGAAGCTTCTAAAGCCATGACAAATTTCTGGAATTTTTCAAGCTTTAAAGGCACTGTCAACTTAGTGTATGTAAACTTCTGACCCACTGGAATTGTGATACAGTGAATTATAAGTGAAATCTGTCTGTAAACAATTGTTGGAAAAATTACTTGTGTCATGCACAAAGTAGATGTCCTAACCGACTTGCCAAAACTATAGTTTGTTGACAAGAAATTTGTGGAGTGGTTGAACAACTAGTTTTAATGACTCCAACCTAAGTGTATATAAACTTCTACACCTGCATTGCTGGCTGTTTGGGGTTTTAGGCTGGGTTTCTGTACAGCACTTTGAGATATCAGCTGATGTACGAAGGGCTATATAAATAAATTTGATTTGATTAAACTTCCGACTTCTATCCCTGAAATCTGAAGACTGTTCCTTGGACTTCTGTTTCTGCTTTGACATGCCCAGTCAACTGAGGTACCTTTTTTTAAAATAGACAGCTGTGTTTCATGTCCAAACAATTGAATTGGCCACAGGTGGACTCCAATCAAGTTGTAGTGACATCTCAAGGACGATCAAAGGAAATTGGATGCACCTGAGCTCAATTTGGAGTGTCATTATGTTAAATAAATTTGCAGAAATGTCTAAACATGTTTTCACTTTGCTATTATAGGGTATTGTGTGTAGATGGGCGAAAAAAAAGTATCCGTTTTATCAATTTTGAATTGCAGCTGTAACACAACAAAATGTGGAATAAGTAAAAGGGTATGAATACTTTCTGAAGGCACTGTAACTGTATATTGAAGATGGTATACTTTTGGAAAACTCATGTAGGAATAACCTTCTACTTGAGCCATAATAACCATGTCTCTACCTGCCATTCTTCTCCCAGAGCCAAGGACTGCTTGAGGTCTGTGATGAAGCGAGTCAACCACAAGGTCCCACACGTTGCCATGCAGGCCCTCACCGTGAGTTCTTATAACTTACTTTATTATTTAATGTGGTATTCAAGATACCTGGAGCAAAAGCTGCATATCATTTGGTAGACCGTTGAAAAACCTACTGCTTAACTGTGTAATAGGCTTTATTATACATGAATAAACCGATGTCAATAGAGAAATAGTCTGCATAGGGTGTGGGGTTAGTGTAAGGTCAGGTGTTTTAGTCTCAGCATGGTGTCAGGCCCTGGAGCTTGTTTAGTGACTGCGAACATAGACACAGTTAATGAGTCATGAATCCTTCTATAGAATGCATAGAGTTTAAACAATTTGTTTGTATAAAGTCTGAGTGTGAATTTATTGGTTCAGGCAGTGAGGCTGGTGGATCAAAAGTTCTCTGACTGTTCCCATAAGCCTCAGTGACACCCACCAGTCTGATGTAATAAAGTATTTGGGAAGAGTGGTCCATCTCCTTCTGCTCTTGGCAGTTCTAGAGCTCTGAGCTCATAACTCTCCTGCTCTGGGTAGCCAGTCAACCAGAGTGTGATGATCCATGGCCCTGGATCCATTTTTTTTTACTGCTTTGTTCTGTTCTCTCTGCTGCTTAGAGTTGTTATAGAGTGATGATGCTAAGCCTCAGACCATGTGAGCCTTCTCTCTGACTCACCATTAGGGTATATAGTCAAATGGCTGTTCCATTTACTAGATATCTCTCTTCACTCAGTCAACTTTAGCTCCCTCTGTCATAAAATCATGCATCATTTCAATGATGTTACATTTATTAGTGTTAATACATTTATGTTATTCAATTAAATGTGGAATTGTGGAAGATTATAAAAGCGTTGGGCTACTTCTCTTGCTGTAATGTGAAACTTCTACATAAATCATCTAAACTGACTACTGTACTAACCTGGCTTTTCTCCCTGTTACAGTTGCTGGCTGCCTGTGTCAATAACAGTGGAAGAATATTTCACTTAGAAATCTGCTCGCGGGAGTTTGCCTCTGAAGTCCGTACTGTGTTGAGCAGGGTAGGGAAGCCGTCTCAAGTTTTTTTTCGTTTGCAATATTTGTGATGAATTGAGGATGTTCAGACTTACACACACGTGAGCAAGCATAACAATTTAAATCAAATTTTATTTGTCACATGCGCCAAATACAACCGGTGTAAACCTTACCGTGAAATGCTTACTTATAAGCCCATAACCAACAATGCAGTTCAAGAAATAGAGTTACTCAAATACTAAAATATATACGACATAAACTAAAGGAAAATTAAAAAGTAACACAATAAAATAACAATAATGAAGCTATATACAGGGGGTACAGAGTCATTGTGCAGAGGTACAGGTTAGTCAAGGTCATTTGTACATGTAGGTAGGGGTAAAGTGACTATGCATAGATAATAAATACTACTGCTACACTAACAGTAGCAGTAGTGTAAAAACAAATGGGGGGGGTCAGTGTAAATAGTCCAGGTGGCTATTTGATTAAATCTTATGGGCTGTGGGTAAGAGCTGTTAAGGAGCCTTTTGGAACTAGACTTGGTGCTCCAGTACTGCTTGCCGTGGGGTAGCAGAGAGAACAGTCTATGACTTGGGTGACTGGAGTCTTTAACAATATTTAGGGCCTTCCTCTGACATGCCTAGTATATAGGTCCTGAATAGCAGGAAGCTTGGCCCCAGTGACGTACTGGGCCATACGCATACCACCCTGCATACCACTGCTGGCTTGCTTCTGAAGCTAAGCAGGGTTGGTCATGGTCAGTTCCTGGATGGGAGACCAGATGCTGCTGGAAGTGGTGTTGGAGGGCCAGTAGGAGGCACTCTTTCCTCTGGTCTAAAAAAATATCCCCAGGTGCCATCTTTCGGATGGGATGTTAAACGGGTCTCCTGACTCTCTAAGGTCATTAAAGATCCCATGGCACTTATCGTAAGAGTAGGGGTGTCCTGGCTAAATTCCCAATCTGGCCCTCAAACCATCACGGTCACCTAATAATCCCCAGTTTACAATTGGCTCATTCATCCCCCTCCTCTCCCCTGTAACTATTTCCCAGGTCGTTGCTGCAAATGAGAACGTGTTCTCAGTCAACTTAACTGGTAAAATAACGAATAAATAAAAAATAAAATAAACCTTTGGTAGCTCCTTACAGTCAGATGTCGAGCAGTTGCCATACCAGGCGGTGATGCAACCGGTCAGGATGCTCTCAGTGGTGCAGCTCTAGAACTTTTTGAGGATCTAGGACCCATGACAATTTTTTTCAGTCTCCTGAGAGGAAAAATGTGTTGTGCCCTCTTCACGACTGTCTTGATAGTTTGTTGATGTGGACACCAAGGAACATGAAACTCTCAACCCACTCCACTACAGCCCCGCTGTTGTTAATGGGGGCCTGTTCAGCCCTCCTTTTCCTGTAGTCCATGATCAGCTCCTTTGTCTTGCTCACATTGAAGGAGAGGTTGTTATTCTGGCATCACACTGCCAGGTCTCTGACCTCCTTATAGACTAATCTTTTTCGGTAATCAGGCCTACCACTGTTGTGTCGTCAGCCAACTTAATGAGGCTGTTGGAGTCGTGCTTGGCCACGCAGCCGTGGGTGAACAGGGAGTACAGGAGGGGACTAAACACGCACCCCTGAGGGGCCCCAGTGAGGATCAGCATGGCGGATGTGTTGTTGCCTACCCTTACCACCTGGGAGCAGCCCGTCCAAGATCCAGTTGCAGAGGGAGGTGTTTATTCCCAGGGTCTTTAGCTTCATGATGAGCTTTGTGGGCACTATGGTGTTGAAAGCTGAGCTGTAGTCAATGAACAGCTTTCTCACATAGGTGTTCCTTTTGTCCAGGTGGGAATGGGTAGTGTGGAGTGTGATTGAGATTGAGTCATGTGGATCTGTTTGGGCGATTTGCGTATAGGACTGGGTCTAGGGTTTCTGAGATAATAGTGTTGATGTGAGCCATGACCAGCCTTTCAAAGCAATACATGGCTACCAACGTGAGTGCTTCGGGGTGGTAGTCATTTAGACAGGTTACCTTAGATTTCTTGGGCACAGGTACTATGGTGGTCTGCTTGAAACATGTAGGTATTACAGACTCAGGCAAGGAGAGGTTGAAAATGTATTTGAAGACACTTGTCAGTTCTAACACACATGCTCTGAGTACACATCCTGGTAATCCGTCTGTTGACCTGTTTAAAGGTCTTGCTCACATCGGCTACTGAGAGCGTTATCACACAGTCGTCTGGAACAGCTTGTGCTCTCATGCTTGCTTCAGTGTTGCTTACCTTGAAGTGAGCATAAAAGGCACTTAGCTCATCTGGTAGGCTCGCGGCTGGGTTTCCCTTTGTAGTCTGTAATAGTTTGCCAGCCCTGCCACATCCGACGAGCGTCAGTGCCGGTGTAGTAGGATTTAATCTTAATTCTGTATTGACTCTTTGCTTGTTTGATGGTTCGTCTGAGGGCATAGTGGAATTTCTTGAAAGAATCCAGATTAGTGTCCTACTCCTTGATAGCTGCAGCTCTAGCCTTTAGCTCGGTGCAGATGTTGCCTTGTAATCCATGGCTTCTGGTTTTGTATATGTACGTATTATCACTGTGGGGATGACATTGTGCACTTATTGATAAAGCCGGTGACTGAGGTGGTATACTCAATGCCATTGGATGAATCCTGGAACATATTCCAGTCTACTAGCAAAACAGTCCTGTAGCGTAGCATCTGTGTCAGACCACTTCCGTGTTGAGCGAGTCACTGATGCTTTAGTTTTTGCTTGTAAGCAGGAATGAGGAGGATATAATTATGGTCAGATTTGCCAAATGGAGGGCGAGAGAGAGAGCTTTGTCTGTGTGTGTGGAGTAAAGGTGGTCTAGAGTTGTTTTTTTCCTCTGGTTGCACATGTGACATGCTGGTAGAAATGAGGTAAAACCTTATTTAAGGTTGCCACCATTAAAGTCCCCGGCCACTAGGAGCGCTGCTTCTGGATGAACATTTTCTTGTTTGCTTATGCCCTTAAACAGCTAGTTGAGTGCAGTCTTAGTGCCAACATCGGTTTTTGGTGGTAAATAGATGGCTACGAATAATATCGATGGGAACTCTCTTGGTAGATAGTGTGGTCTACAGCTTATCATAAGGTACTCTACCTCAGGCGTGAAATACCTCGAGACTTCTTTAATTTTAGACATCGCGCACCAGCTGTTATTGACAAGTAGACACACACCCCTGCCCCTCGTCTTACCAAAAGTAGCTGCTCTGTCCTTACGAATCACGGAATACCAAGCCAGCTCTATATTATCCATATCGTAGTTCAGCCACAACTCGGTGAAACATAAGAAATTCGTTTTTAATGTCCCATTGGTAGGATAGTCTTGATTGAATATCATCCAGTTTATTCTCCAGTGATTGCACTTTGGGCAGTAGGACAGATTGTATATTGGATCTTTAAAAATAAAAATTAAGGCAAGCATCCCGGAGTCTCCTCTTCACTGTTGATGTTGAGACTGGTGTTTTGCGGGCACTATTTAATGAAGCTGCCAGTTGAGAGCTTGTGAGGCATCTGTTTCTCAAACTAGACAGTCTAATGTACAGTAGCGGTTTACCCACTTGCCATTGAATTCTCACAGGGCAGCTCGACCTTCCCGTGTATCTCCATCTTTTCTTCACGCGAGTGACAGGGATTTGGGCCTGGTCTTGGGCGCTATTATTATCATTCAGCTGGCTCTTTGTGTCAATGTTTTGTTTGTATCTACCTCTGTCAAATAAGTAGCCTAATAATAATTATTATTACTATTCCCAATGCAGGCCCACAGCAAGGTGTGTGACAAGCTGAAGGGGATGATGGTGGACTGGTGTGATGGGTTTCAGAAAGATCCACAGCTCAGTCTGGTCAGTGCCACCATCAAGTCTCTGAGAGAGGAAGGGGTCATCTTCCCATCCTCTGGGTCACAGGTAATGTAGTCAACAACCTATCGTCTATCACCCTAACCCAGTGTTGCCTCTATCATTGTATAGGCCAGGCAGTTTCCCCTCACTACTAACTGTTACCCCCTTCCTAAAAGAGTTTGTTTTTTATTTGTTTCAATTGACAATTTTTGTGCCAGATGGCCTGGATGTGCCTCACCTGGAAAATAGAGCCGTTTGAACCGCAATGTCTTTAAAAAAACTTTTACCCCTTTTTTTTCTCCCCAATTTCGTGATATCCAATTGGTAGTTAGTCTTGTCCCATCGCTGAAACTCGCCTATGAACTCGGGAGAGGCGAAGGTCGAAAGCCATGCATCCTCCAAAACACAACCCTGCCAAGCCGCACTGCTTCTTGGCACACTGCTCGCTTAACCCGGAAGCCAGCCGCACCAATGTGTCGGAGGAAACACTGTCCAGCTGGCGACCGAAGACCGCTTGCAGACGCTTGGCCCACTAAAAGGAGTCGCTAGAGCGCGATGAGACAAGGAAATCCCAGCTGGCCAAACCATTCCGGGACCCGGATGACGCTGGGCCAATTGTGCGCCGGCTCATGGGTCTTCCTGTCACGGCCGGCTGTGACATAGCCTGGGATCGAACCTGGGTCTGTAATGCCCCAATAACATATACTACCCACCACTGCGACCTGTATGTTCTCGTTGGCTGGTCCTCGCTTCATATTCATCGCCAAAAACACTGGCTCCAGGTCATCGATAAGTCTTTGCTAGGTAAAGCTCCGCCTTATCTCAGCTCAATGGTCGCCATAGCAACACCCACCCTTAGCACGCACTCCAGCAGGTATATTTCGCTGGTCATCCCCAAAGCCAGAACCTCCTTTGGCTGCCTTTCCTTCCAGTTCTCTGCTGCCAATGACTAGAACGAATTGCAAAAATCACTGAAGTTGGAGACTTCGATCTCTCTCACTAACTTTAAGCGTCAGCTGTCAGAGCAGCTTACTGATCACTGCAGCTGTACAAAGCCCATCTGTAAATAGCCCATCCAACCAACTACCTTCCCTCATCCCCATATTTGTTTTTGTTTTTCTGCTCTTTTGCACACCAGTATATCTACTTGCACATCATCATCTGCACATACATCACTCCAGTGTAAATTGCTAAATTGTAATTACTTCACCACTATGGCCTATTTATTGACTTACCTCCATACTTCATTTGCATACACTGTATACAGATTTTTCTGTTGTGTTATTGACTGTACATTTGTTTTTGTCGCACTGCTTTGCTTTATCTTGGCCAGGTTCCAGTTGTAAATGAGAAGTTGTTCTCAACTGGCCTACCTGGATGCAATGCAGTTCCTTAGACCGCTGCGCCACTAGGGAGGCCCCCATAAACCAACGTTGTTTTATGTACTATATCAGTACTTTACCCTCTTACAGGGTGCTACGCTGATATTTTTTACAAAAAATGTAGGAGCACATCAAGAAATTTAGGGGCACAAATGAAAAATATTCACATTTTTTTGTATAAGAATTGCCAGCAATAGCAACATACTGGTTTAAGGAGCACCAGAATTTTTTGGGGGGGGTATGAATCTTTTGAAGCTCATCTCCTGAAGAAGCTATTTTCCGTTTCCTTACTTTTTGTTCCACTAAATGTTATCTGGGTGTTTATTTTATTATTTTTTTATGTAAAAAGTAGCACAGCAAAATATTTAGGAGCATAGCCGACTGAAAAGGTAGCATTGTAGAGCCCTGTGTTATTGAAGCTATCGCCAGACTCGCCTACGAATCCAAGACAACTGTTTTTGGCTAGCTCAAACACAAAGCTCTCCTCATGACTTCAACCTGTGGTCCACTGTAAGCAAATAAGCTCTGTGTGTGTACGTTCACTGGCCCCAGTGCAGTGTGGTCTATCCTTGTCCTCAGTACGCTGCTCTCCCATGTGTTGCCAATACAGAGGAGGAGGATGGCGCTTGTCTCTGTGTTTTTAAGGCATGACATCCGAATGGAATTTTCTCTCACATATTTCATGTAGTACCCCAGTTCTCCCTATTTATTTTGTATTTTTTATTTCACCTTAATTTAACAAGGTAGGCTAGTTGAGAACAAGTTCTCATTTACAACTGCGACCTGGCCAAGATAAAGCAAAGCAGTGCGACACAAACAACAACACAGAGTTACACATGGAATAAACAAGCATACAGTCAAATAATACAATAAAGTCTACATACAGTGTGTGCAAAGGAGGTAGGATAAAGGGGTGAGGCAATAAATAGGCCATAGTGGTGCAATTATTACATGATGGAAAATTAAATATATGTGATAGATGTGCAGAAGATGAGTATGCAAGTAACGATATTGGGGTGCAAAGGAGCAAAATAAATAAATAAAATGAATAACAATATGGTGATGATATGGTGATGAGGTAGTTGGATGGGCTATTTACAGATTGGTTATGTGCAGGTGTGATCTGTGAGCTGCTCTGACCGCTGGTGCTTAAAGCTAGTGAGGGAGATATGAGTCTCCAGCTTCAGTGATTTTTGCAGTTCGTTCCAGTCATTGGCAGCAGAGAACAGGAAGGAAAGGCGCCCGAAGGAGGAATTGGCTTTGGGGGTAACCAGTGAAATATACCTGCTGGAGCGCGTGCTGCGGGTGGGTGCTGCTATGGTGCTATGGGTAGGTGTGGGCAGCGATTGGTTGAAGAGCATGCATTTTATTTTGCTTGCTTTTAAGAGCAGTTGGAGGCCACGGAAGGAGAGTTGTATGGCATTGAAGCTTGTCTGGAGGTTAGTTAGCACAGTGTCCAAAGAAGGGCCAGAAGTATACATAATGGTGTCGTCTGCGTAGAGGTGGACAGCAGCAGCAAGAGCGACATCATTGATGTATACAGAAAAAAGAGTCAGCCCGAGAATTGAACCCTGTGGCACCCCCATAGAGACTGCCAGAGGTCTGGACAACAGGCCCTCCCATTTGACCTCTGTCTGAGAAGTAGTTGGTGTACCAGGCGAGGCAGTCATTTGAGAAACCAAGGCTGTTGAGTCTGCCGATAAGAATGTGGTGATTGACAGAGTCGAAAGCCTGGGCCAGTTCGATGAATACAGCTGCACAGTGTGGTATCTTATCGATGGCGGTTAGGATATCGTTTAGGACCTTGAGCGGGGCTGAGGTGCTCCCATGACCAGCTCTGACACCAGATTGCATAGCGGAGAAGGTACAGTGGGATTCTAAATGGTCAGTGATCTGTTTGTTAACTTGGCTTTCGAGGACCTTAGAAAGGCAGGGTAGGAAAGATAAGTCTGTAGCAGTTTGGGTCTAGAGTGTCTCCCCCTTTGAAAAGGGGGATGACCGCGGCAGCTTTCCAATCTTTGGGGATCTCAGACGATACGAAAGAGAGGTTGAACAAGCTAGTAATAGGGGTTGCAACAATTTCGACTGATCATTTTAGGAAGAGGGGGTCCAGATTATCTAGCCCGGCTGATTTGTAGGGGTCCAGATTTTGCAGCACTTTCAGAACATCAGCTATCTGGATTTGGGTGAAGGAGAATTGGGGGAGGCTTGGGCAAGTTGCAGTGAGGGTGCAGAGCTGTTGATCGGGGTAGGGGTAGCCAGGTGGAAAGCATTGCCAGCCGTAGAAAAATGCTTATTGAAATTCTCAATTATCGCGGATTTATCGGTGGTGACAGTGTTTTCTAGCCTCAGTGCAGTGGGCAGCTGGGAGGAGGTGCTCTTATTCTCCATGGACTTTACAGTGTCCCAGAACTTTTTGGAGTTAGTGCTACAGGATGCAAATTTCTGGAGTGACGATGAAAGAGATATTGTCTCTAGAAATATCATTTAAACCAGGTGATGTCACCGCATGTGTGGGAGGTGGATCTAAAGTGTTAACTAAGGCGTATTGAGCAGGGCTAGAGGCTCTACAATGAAATAAGGCAATACTTACTAACCAAAACAGCAATGGACAAGGCATATTGACATTCGGGAGAGGCATGCGTAGCCGAGTGATCATAGGAGTCCAGTGAGTGGCTTCAGGCAGCTAGCGGGCCGGGGCTAGCAGAAGGGGATTAGAATTCCTTTTGTGATTGTATGTGAGGGACAGTCTGGTACTCTATTAATTTGGTTGAAATGGTGGGCTGAGTATCCTATTCTATATTAAAGGCCCAATGCAGTCAAAAGTTTGTTTTTTCCTATTTTGTATGATAGTTGCTGGTTGAAAATACAATCTACACAAGACCTTCTAATCAGCCGTTTTGCATGGGTAGGAGTTTTGGCCTTCCACGGTGACATTAACATGCGGTTAATTGGTTAATAGTCCAATCAAAGAGATCCAAACCGCTCTGCAAAACAGCTATTTTTCAGTTTCCCCCTCGCAACTCAGATCATCACTCCAAGCTAAATTCTTGCTTGAGAAATGGCCTAGTTTTTAAAAATAAAATCTATTAAATGAAAGTACTTTATTTTTACACAGAAATCATTTGTTATTGATATAAAACTGCTCCATTGGGTCTTTAATAAATTACTCTGAAGTATTTTCAACTGAAACTGACTTTTCCCAACCTTTCTCACAGACATCAATTTATTCTTCATACTGTAGTCAATGTCACTGTTTTCCAGATGTTAGGCTATATATGTTTGCGTATGAAGCGATTGCAATTTCATGTCATTCAATGTCCTATTTAATTTTAGGAGCTCTTTTATACTCTTAAGGAATCCACATGCTTCCCAGCTAAAACAGTTCAGAACAGTTTCTGCATATATTATGACAACATTTTTGTGACTTTCTTTGTATTTTTTTTGGTCTTGCAGCAAGTGGTTTATTGGCCGTTCGTGCACACACTTTTTTGGGGGGCAAGCAGAAGTCTACTCCCCTTCGTCTGTGATTGGTCAACAGTAAGGATTCTTCAATGACGTGTCATTCAACAAGAGACAAATCGTTTTCAAAAATGTTTTCGCTTGAGAAATATTGCAGCAAATACCTTAGTTATATGTCAAATTGTGTGACTAAGATATCTACAAAACTTACATGAATGACCGATTTCTTATTTTAGATTAATTCTGACGCTACGGTGTCTCAAGATGGACAAACGGTACTATTGCTGCTTTTTTTCTTATTTTTCAAGCAAGGTCTTTTAAGGGAGTATGTAAGCACATTCGTTTGGTTCGCCTAGCCGAGTTTGGGTAGCCGAAACAAAGCATGCTGACGCCTTTACTCGCTCTCAGTTTACTACCAAAATACTGCCTGTAAAGCCTGTAGTACCTATCAATCCCTACAGGTGGCATCAGTCACAGCTAATCCCAAATCCCCTCTGCTCTGGAAGGCTTCTCTCTAACCAACCACCTCTTATCAACAGGGGTCCAGCCTAAAGGGCACCACTCCAGCTGTTAGTAAACCATCTGACGATGACGACCTGGCCAAAGGTACAAATAATATCCAACAGATTCTAGAATACCACATCATATTACATTATGAATTGTGCATGTTGATGAATGAATTAATACATTTATTAGACACATTAAAATCATTGAGAATGACACAGTGTAGAGCAGTGTATTTCAATTTTGTTCCACTGCCTCTGTCCTCCTCCCATCTGCAGCCATCGAGCTGTCCCTGCAGGAGCAGAAGCAGTATGTGGAGACGCGACCCCTCACCGTGACCGCCGACCCCCCCTTCAATACCAACGGGGGCGGGGGTAGCAGGGATTCCCGGAAGTTGCGGGCGCTCTACGACTTTGAGGCGGCCGAGGACAACGAGCTCACCTTCAAGACTGGAGAGCTCATCCTCGTCCTGGACGACAGGTAACTAACGACATGCTTCTATGGAAACCTGGCTCTGACCCATATGATGGCCTACTGTATAGGCAAATATGGGAACAAAAGTTCTTCAGTTACATGTCTGTTGTTCTGCAATGCATGCATTCATTTAATTTATAATGGGAAGTGTTCACTTACAAGAATGTTTGAACTGATTTAACCATGTTGATGCCAAAGTGACCCAAACTGGTGGAAAGGAGAGAACCACAGAGGAGTAGGTCTCTTCCCGTCCAACTTTGTCACGACCAACCTCAACGCTGAGCCTGAACTAGGTACGTTTCCCCTCTGTTCCTGTCCAGTACCATACCTCACTCTTGTACCACCATACGGAGAGTCCTTCTAGTCAAGTGTTTGGTTTCATGTTTTAAATACTGACTCTAAAGTGGCTCTGAATAAGAGCGTTAACTAAATGTGTAAAATGTAAATTCCTCTCCTAACAGTAACGTATGTTGAGAAGACACCAGCCCCGGAGGAGCCCAGCATAGAAGCCAACGTAGAGCCTGAGCCTGTCTTCATAGATGAGGTGGGTGCTTCTACGTACCGTACCTACTGCATGATTGTCCATACAAGTAGGCCTAAATCATGTTATATCATCATGTATCTTTTCTTCTTAGATATAATCAGTCCACCGTCAGTTTTGACCGTTTGACCATTGAAAACCCTCTTCATCAGTCTGTCAGTTGTAACTTAGTAAAACGTTTAGAATGGTTAATAAAGTCTGACATGGCTTGTTATACAAAGTTGTAATGTAACATCGTATAACAAGAATCTTTCTCCCCCTCTCTCATCCCCTCTTCCTTGTTTCTCTCTTTTTCCCCCTCTGTTCCTTCCCTTCTCCACCTCAATAATCCTCACCTCTCTTCCTCCCTCCCCCTCTCTCATCCCCTCTTTTCCTTGTTTCTCTTTTTCCCCCTCTGTTCCTTCCCTTCTCCCCTCAATCATCCTCACCCCTCTTCCTCCCTCCCTCCCTCTCATCCTCACCCCTCTTCCTCCCTCCCTCTCATCCTCACCCCTCTTCCTCCCTCCCTCTCATCCTCACCCCTCTTCCTCCCTCCCTCTCATCCTCACCCCTCTTCCTCCCTCCCTCCCTCTCTCTCATCCCCACCCCTCTCTCTTCCTCCCTCTCTCTCTCCTTTCTTGCTCTCCCCTCTCTCTTCCTCCCTCTCTGTCTCTGCAGGAGAAGATGGACAGAGCGCTGTATCTGCTCCAGAACACAGACCCTGCTGAAGCAGCACCTGACTGCCAAGAGCTGGTCCAACTGGAGGGTATAAGACAATGACTTAATGCTCTGATAAATCCTAGTAGCCATGCTCACTAACATTGCAGTTGGACTATTTTCTAACACACACACACACACACACACACACACACAGTCTCACCTTATCAATGCTTTACCCACCCAGGTGCTTGTGAGCAGATGAATCCAATGATTGATGACAAGCTGGAAGACATTGACAGGTAAAATGAATTTAACTGTAGTATAATTAATTATTCATAATGGACTATATTTTCAATTTGTATGTTAGAGGCTACACTATTGCATGTCAGAGTTTTATTTCTATTGGTTTCTATTGTTGTACAGAGTTATTCAAATTGTATGTATTTATACATACATGATATAGTTTATATTGACTGTATCTGGATGACCGCTACAATCATCAGTCTTTGTCCTACTTGTGTCGTGATGACCTCTATCTCCACCCCTCCCACTCTCTCTCCCTCCCTCCCTGGCAGGCAACACTCTGAGCTGTCTGAGCTGAATGTGAAGGTGCTGGAGGCCTTGGAGCTCTATAACAAACTGATGAACGAGGCACCGTTTTACACAGCCTACTCCAAACTGCAGTCCCAGCAGCAACCGCAGCAGCAGCCCCAATACGCACCTGCCTCCCAAGTCCCCATTCAGGTCAGGAAAAACAAACTATCTAACCACTGTCACATACACTACATGACCAAAAGTATGTGGACATCTGCTCGTCGAACATCTCATTACAAAACCGTGGGCATTAATATGGAGTTGGTCCCCCCTTTGCTGCTATAACAGCCTCCACTCTTCTGGGAAGGCTTTAGTGAGGTTGGGCGATGGCCTGGCTCGCAGTCGACATTCCAATTCATCCCAAAGGTGTACGATGGAGTTAAGGTCAGGACTCTGTGCAGGCCAGTCAAGTTCTTCCACACCGATCTCGACAAACCATTTCTGTATGGACCTCGCTTTGTGCACGGGGGTGTTGTCTTGCTGAAACAGGAAATGGCCTTCCCCAAACTGTTGCCACAAAGTTGGAAGCACAGAATCGTCTAGAATGGCATTGCATGCTGTTACGTTAAGATTTCCCTTCACTGGAACTAAGGGCCCTAGCCCGAACCAGGAAAACCGTCCCAGACCATTTTTCTTCATCCACCAAACTTTACAGTTAGCACTATGCATTGGGGCAGGTAGCACTCCCCTGCCATCCACCAAACCCAGATTTGGCCGTCAGACTGCCAGATGCGGACGCGTGATTCATCACTCCGGAGAACGCATTTCCACTGCTCCAAAGTCCAATGGCGGTGAGCTTTACACCCCTCCTGCCGACGCTTGGCATTGCACATGGGGATCTTAGTTCGCTCGTTGCGAACTAATTTGCAAGAATTTTACCCGTTAGATCAAATACGGAACGGTTCTGTATTTCACTAAAATAATAAACGTTTTGTTTTCGAAATGATAGTTTCCGGATTTGACCATATTAATGACCAAAGGCTCGTATTTCTGTGTTATTATAATTGAGTCTATTATTTGATAGAGCAGTCTGACTGAGTGATGGTGGGAACCAGCAGGCTCGTAAGCATTCATTCAAACAGCACTTTCCTGCGTTTGCCAGCAGCTCTGCAATGCTTCAAGCGTTGCACTGTTTATGACCTCAAGCCTATCAACTCCAGAGGTTAGGCTGGCAATACTAAA
Source organism: Oncorhynchus tshawytscha (assembly GCF_018296145.1). Lineage (NCBI taxonomy): Eukaryota > Metazoa > Chordata > Actinopteri > Salmoniformes > Salmonidae > Oncorhynchus > Oncorhynchus tshawytscha. The sequence goes on from NC_056454.1 coordinate 38,236,054, forward strand.
GTACCTATTAGAACATCCAATAGTCAAAGGTATATGAAATACAAATAGTATAGAGAGAAATAGTCCTATAAATATTATATTAACTACAACCTAAAACTTCTTACCTGGGAATATTTAAGACTCATGTTAAAAGGAACCACCAGCTTTCATATGTTCTCATGTTCTGAGCAAGGAACTTAAACATTAGCTTTCTTACATGGCACATATTGCACTTTTACTTTCTTCTCCAACACTTTGTTTTTGCATTACTTAAACCAAATTGAACATGTTTCATTATTTATTTGAGACTAAATTGATTTTATTGATGTATTATATTAAGTTAAAATAAAAGTGTTCATTCAGTATTGTTGTAGTTGTCATTATATATATATATATTAAAAATAAAAATTTAATCGGCTGATTTTTTTTGTCCTCCTATAATTGGTATCGGCGTTGGAAAATCATAATCGTTCGACCTCTACTAAGGAGATTGGAAGCTCGATTTTATACACCCGTCAGCAACGGGTGTGACTTAAATAGCCAAATCCGCTCATTTGAAGGGGACACATACGTGTGTGTGGCCTCGGTGAAGGCAGAGAGACTATGCCAGTGTCCAAAATGGCATCCTATTAATTGCCTAGTTAAATAAAAAATATCATATGGTGGGCTCTGGTCAAAAGTAGTGAACTATATAGGGAATAGGATTCCATTTCAGATGCTGACCATGTGTGCTGTTTGTCCCTGATGATGGATGTCAGTCCCTCCTTGGAGACGAATGGGAGATTCCAGTGGTCATGTTTGGACTGTTTTACCACCTCACTTTCTGCACTGCAAAACCAGTTTAGAAACAATCTCTTCCTTGTTGTGTACCTGGCTGCACCTGTAGTAATGTTGGTTGTATAGTTTAGTGGAGTAATGCAATGTACACTGTACTATGAAATGTGTTTTACCCAATTTCACATTGAACGTTCTCTTTTTGCTCCCCTCCTCCCTCTCTCAGGGTTACCCAGGTCAGCCTGGTGGTTCCTACATGCCTCCAGGGATGCCCCAGGGCCCCCCAGCCCAGCAGGCCTACATGGGCTCTGACCAGCCCGGACCCCTCCACTCACTCCACCCTAACGTCACATCTCCCAACGGTCAGCCAGCACAGCTTCCTTACAGGTAAGCCTCGTACTTTACAGGGTTACACGTCTCCTCGGTATACCAGTACTTTACAGGGTTACACGTCTCCTCGGTATACCAGTACTTTACAGGGTTACACGTCTCCTCGGTATACCAGTACTTTACAGGGTTACACGTCTCCTCGGTATACCAGTACTTTACAGGTTACACGTCTCCTCGGTATACCAGTTACACGTCTCCTCGGTATACCAGTACTTTACAGGGTTACACGTCTCCTCGGTATACCAGTACTTTACAGGGTTACACGTCTCCTCGGTATACCAGTACTTTACAGGGTTACACGTCTCCTCGGTATACCAGTACTTTACAGGGTTACACGTCTCCTCGGTATACCAGTACTTTACAGGGTTACACGTCTCCTCGGTAAACCAGTACTTTACAGGGTTACACGTCTCCTCGGTATACCAGTACTTTACAGGGTTACACGTCTCCTTGGTATACCAGTACTTTACAGGGTTACACGTCTCCTCGGTATACCAGCCCTGACTAGGCAACTAGCTAGCTAAATGGCAGCCATTTTGTGAGGTCATTTGAGAGTATTACATTTTTGGGGGTGGCATTGCTCCTGTGTTGAGGGTTAAATGTCTGTCTTAATGCTTGTGTTAGGCAGTAGGTGGCTAATATTGTACCATTCTGTCTCTTCACCGCAGTGTACCATATGCACCTGCTGGATACCCTCCACAGATGGGTGTGGCCCCACAGATGGACATGTCGGCCTATCAGAACGCCAACCTGCCTCCAGCCTCCTATCAAATGGCTGCTCCATCGCAGCAGGCCCCACACCAGCAACAGGCCTACTATCAGCAGCCTCTCCTATAAAGGCAGGCTGTGCAATACTATCAGGGCTGTCTGAGTGAGAAGCAGCATATCCCCACCAACAGACACAGTACAATGACACAATCCTCCCCCTCTTTTGTCCTTTATGAAAAGATTATGGCAATGGTATGAGGTATGCTTGTGTCCCAAATGGCAACCTATTCCCCATGTAGTGCTCTACTTCTGACCAGGACCCATAGAGCTCTGGTCAACAGTAGCACACTATTTGGGAAATAGTCATTTGGAACACCGCCTAGATTGTCACAAAGGTCAGTGTCTGTCTGAGAGGTGTGGAGACCCACAGGAGGAGACCAAATGCCAACCTACCACCCACCCACCACGGCCTGTTTGGAAGGGATGAATGTTTTGAAACAGTATGTGAAATAAGTACTTTTCCTTGTCTTGGTTTGCCTCTTTAAAACAGTTAAGGGGGCAGCTCATCCAAACTGCTTCATTAATGTTGTGTGTATTTGTCCTTGTTCAGAGATCTTTTGTTTGTTTGCTTTTTAATCATCTTCTATTTTTAAATGTTTGTTTTTCTGTTCACCGTCTGGTTTGGTGTCTGTCTGGAGATCAGTCCAAATGAAGGAACCCATGGCTGGCCAGGACCAGGGTTCGAGTCAATTCGAAATGGAATTGACCCCAACCCTGGCCAGGACTTTTCTATCCCCCTCTCTCTAACAGCGTCATCCACTTTAGTTGACCCTTCTTGGGGCCAAAGGTTATGGAGTGCTCTAGGTATGTCTTGTGCTATAATCAGTACCATGTTTTATTAGATACTATGGTACAGTTAGAGATTAGCTTCCCATACACTGCCTGCCTTGCAGCACTCTTTGGGTGTTTAATATGTTCTAGGAGTGACACGTTTTATCATTTTCATGTCATTTTGTTATGAAATTAACTGAAGTCATTGTTAAATACATTTTGAAGTGTGACCATGCAGCCTTTCCAAATTAATGCTATTGTAGGTTTAGTGCACATTTTCATACACATAGCTTTTTTAGTAATGCAAATGTAATCTAGCTTGGGTGCCTGTCTGTTTCTACTCTATTGCCAACTCCTTATGGAATTTGTCATGTTTGCCTTGACAATGACAACAATGCAGTTGGCAAGACAGCATAAACAGATCTGGGACCAGGCTAAATGGAATCTTCAGATTATATGGTTGTTGATTAACAACATTCATGTGCCAAGGCTCTTGGCAACTTGGTAGATGTCCTATATACCTTGAGTAACAAGTTGTAATCGCAAGGAATAAGAGATTGGGAAATGAGCCAAGTCCTAGCTATATCTTTCTATGGTCCTTCTTCATTCACTCTTCTGTTGAAAAGGCTTTTGACCATCGCCGTTAGTAATAGATGTTTGTAATTATTAAATTAATATCGGTGTGCTTTTCATGTTTCTGGGCTGTAGGTCACGTTTTCATATAACCATTATTTCCACAAAAAGATTTATCTTTGGAATGGCTGTTTGCTCTGCATTTGGACCTTTAATTAGAAATTGTAAATGACATCACTTGTATATTATCTTTCTCTGGATTATATCCATATGATCCATATTATTTTATGGTTTATAAATGTATGGTATGCTTTCCCCTTTAATACTTTTTGGTTTTACTTTATTTGTGTCAGAACAAATGGCTACCGTGACCAACAGTTAGAACTGGCTCATTGATAAATGTGTGAATTGTACAAAGTTTTATAGCTAGAGAACTGTTTGGCCTAAAATGTTCATCTGAAATTAATGAAACTGTTGGGTGTAACCGAGGACCAGATTTATTTACCCCCCTTCTTTAGCTGGATAGTCTACTCTGACTAAAATAATAACTGTGTCCACTTTACTTTTTCTTTATCTGCATCTGAAAAGGTGTTGTATATTAGATGTAAAATATCTTCTGGCATTGTGGGTATTGCACCTTAACTTTGTAAACATTTTATTTACCACTGGATGCCTTGTTTTCTTTAGAAATAAAATCAAAATGGAAACATCTTTGGGAAAGGACTTGACCCTGAAGCTGCTGTATATCTAGAACTATATATTTAAAAAATATTCCAGGGAGTGTTCCCATTCAGTACTACCGATTTATTATAACTCACTCCATGTTTTGTTACTTCAAGATTTCTCTGTGTTATCATTGTAAATCCTTTTGTAACACTGTCAACTCTAATATTCTTTAAAATAAAATGTACCTGTGTTCACAGCTTTCTACTGATGGATGCAGTTTTTTCATGTTGCAATGTGTGTTCTCTGAAAACTCTGAGATGGACATCTTGTAAGTGCGTGCTGTTTGAGGGGATACTTTTGAGTCGTTTGAGAACAGTTCAATGACACATTTCTGATGTAGAAAGAGAATTAAAATGAATTTCTATATGCAGCACAGATGCTGTATCTTAATTTGACCCAGTTTTTCATAGCAGGAAAATAATCAACTGGAAATGAGAATTATGTAAATTGTCATTATTGGGCATTTTTTTTGTAGGGGCTGAATTTTTTTCGTTGGGCAAATCATGTCTGAAATTTAAAGTGGAAATTACAAACTTTGGACACCTTTTAAACTTTGAATACACTACAAGTTTGCATTTCCTGCTGTGCAGGAAAATACCTGCAACAGCATGATCAAATTAAGATACGGCATCTATAATATTCAAGACAGATGGTGTGGGAATTTGATCTCGCGTACAGAAAACACTCCTATTCCCTTGTGTTACACAACTTAAGTCTCAAGTCTTTTCAGTTTCTCGTTGACCATGTATGGCAGGGGTAATAACCTCTTACCCGATAAGGTCTGGAGCTGGAAGTTTTTTTTGTTCCACTTGATACTTAATTGCACCAACCTGGTGTCCCAGGTCTAAATCAGTCTATGATTAGAGGGGAACAATGAAAGAAAGCAGTGGAACTGGCTTCGAGTGATGTATGGGGTCATATCTATTTGGAAGAGGGAGACCCATATCCACTATTCATCTTGTACCTGTGGAATTGGAGGACTGGAGGTAGTCCCTTATTGTCCGATATGTCATGTTCAATGGGTCACAAGTTTTGTTTCATTCTTTCGACTCTGTGAAGGGGTTAGGTCCATTCTGTTATAACAGCTTTGGTGAGGGGTGTGAACAATGGTCTACTGAGCAGGGAACATATTCACACTACATTAAAAAAATCTCTCCCGAGAAACTCACTGTGGCCAGGACACAAGTTTTATTCAGTGAGCCTTTTCTTTATGATTTCTTCATATGATAGCTGGGGTGCTTTAGCTAGTGTAGTAAGGTTCTAGCACAGAGGTTGAAGGTTCAACAAGCCTGGCGTCCTGTCTAATTATCCCACTTCATGTGAGCTGTCTTTGGGTCTTGTTCTGGCTTGTGTGCATTTCCAAGATACTCTAGGGGCAATGTTTCCCAACTCCAGTCCTCCAGTACCCCCAACAGCACACATTTTTGTCGTGCCCCCAGACAAACTCATCTGATTCAACTCATTGAGGGCTTGATTAGTTGACAAGTTGAATCAGTAGTGCTTGTCCAGGGTTACAATAAAAATGTGTGCTGTTAGGGTTACTGGAGCACTGGAGTTGGGAAACATTGCTCAATGGCAGGGTCAATTTCTTGACTCTTTTTCCACTTGAAAATGTCCTTGGAGAAGACTGAATGTACACAGTGTACAGAAATATTATGAACACCAGACATAGACTGATCAGGTGAATCCAGCAAAAGTTATTATCCCTTATTTATGTCACTTGTTAAATCCATTTCAATCAGTATAGATGAAGGGGAGGAGACAGGATTTTAAAAAAAGGATTTTTAAGCCTTGATACAATTGAGACATGGATTGTGTATGTATGCCATTCAGAGGGTGAATGGGCAAGACAAAATATTTAGGTGCCTTTGAAGGAGGTATGGTAGTAGGTGCCAGATGCACCAGTTTGAGTGCGTCCAGAACTGCAACGCTGCTGGGTTTTTCACACTCAACAGTTTCCCGTGTGTATAAAGAATGGCCCACCACCCAAAGGACATCCAGTCAACTTGATATAGCTGTGGGAAGCAATATATATATATTGGAGTCAGCATTGACTAGCATCCCTGTGGAATGCTTTTGACACCTTGTAGAGTCCATGCTCTGACAAATTTAGTGTTCTGAGGGCAAAGAGGGGGTGCAGCTCATTATTAGGAAGGTGTTCCTAATGTTTTGTGCACTCAGTGTGGTCCTCCATTGCTATGCCTAAATGGTTAGTATTATCTGGGATCCTTGGGACGTCCCTACCCTAGAGCCTAACCCTATCCCCCTCCTACCCTAAACCCTAACCCTTAACTATCATGTTTCAGGAGAAGACCCAGATACAGACAGATGGAAACAGGAGACATGGGTTTGATCCTAGACACATGAAAAGTGGGATGTATACGGAGGGTACAGGGCAACAGAAGACGAACAGCAGAGGGGCTAATGATCTTGGAGATGGGGAACGGGACCGATAAACCGAGGGGAATGTTTGTGGGACTCCACTCGGAGGGGAAGATTTTGGGGGACAGCCTTACCCTCTGCCCGAGATGATACCGGGGGAGCCGGGGTCCAGTGGCAGTCCGCTTGTCGTCGAAGTGGTCTTGAGAAGAGCCGACCGGGCTCTCTTCCAGGTACGATGACAGCGGCGGACAAACATCTGGGCCGAGGGTATGGGGACCTCGTCTTCTTGCTCCGGGAAGAGCGGGGGCTTATAAACCAGGGAACACTCAAAGGGCGAGAGACCCATGGCAGAGCAAGGAAGGGTGTGGCGGGCACATTCAACCCACACTAGTTGCTGGCTCTAGGTGGTGAGGTTGGCAGTGACCAGGCAGCGAAGAGTCGTCTCCAGGTCTTGGTTGGCTCGCTCCGACTAGCCTTTGGACAGGGGGTGGAACCCAGAGGACAGGCTGGCCGACGACCCAATGAGTGTGCAGAACGTCTTCCAGAAACGGGACGAGAACTGAGGACCCCGGTCGGAGACCATGGATCCGGAAAACATGCTGCACCATGAGCTGGGCCATCTCTTTGGCAAAGGGTAGCTTGGGGAGAGGAATGAAGTGGGCGGCTTTGGAAAACTGGTCCACTACTGTCAGGATGGCGGTTTTGCCATCGGACGGGGGAGACCCGTGACAAAGGATATGTGAGAACAGGGATGGTGAGGAACAGGTTGAAGGAGACCAGCCGGAGCTTGCCGGGAGTCTTATTCTGCGCACAGATCATGCATGTGGCGACATCAGGAACCATGGTAGGCCACCAAAAGCGTTGTTGCACAAAGGCCAGGGTCCAACAGGAGCCCGGGTGGCAGACAAGCTTGGAGGAGTGAGCCCACTCCAGGACCGGGGAGTGGACAGCGTCAAGAACAAACATTCGGTTATCTGGGACCAATCCACCACCGCTCTCACCTTCGGACGTAGAGCGCGAGGATGTTGTCGAGGTAGACGAAGATGAACCGGTTCAACATGTCTGGAACACAGCCTGGAGCCTGGAACACAGCAGGGGCATTGGTAAGGCCAAATGGCATGACCAGATACTCGAATGACCGCTGGCCGTGTTGAAGGCAGTCTACCACTAGTCGCATTCCCGTATCCGCACCAGGTGGTAGGCATTTGGTAGGTCCAGCTTGGGGAACACGGTGGCCCACTGGAGCGCCTCGAAGGCCGAGGAGATGAGTGGTAGTGGGTAGTGGTTCTTCACTGTGATGTCATTGAGGCCCTGGTAGTCAATGTATAGGCGCAGGGTTTTGTTCTTCTCCACAAAGAAGAACCCTGTGCCGGTGGGGAAGTGTTAGGAGAATTCTATTCTCCTGTTCATCAACAAATTAAATTATGTTACCCTCAGTCTGTTATATCAGGATTTGTAAGATACTGATAGAAATTAAAACAGACAGAGTCCCAGTCTACCAAAGTTAAATGTTTATTCACGGAACGTTCTGACGTGCACAGTACAAGACCTTCAATTTATAGTGACACACATACTTCCACACAAACCATCAAATCCGCCCGCCAATAGAGATTAGAGGAGTACATAAAGAATAGTGTCTTCCTACCCTCCCCTAAGATAGGGAGAGACCTGGGACTGGGAAGTTCTCAGTGTCCCAGCCAAGGTCGGCCCCGAATCTGGCTCAGACAGACAGTCTGTTCTCAAAACACTAGACATATTGTTCCCAAAACGTTGATTCTGACTAAAACCACACACAGTATTATAATATAATAATCGAATGATTCTAACACTTACACACATGTATTATAATAATCTAATGATTCAAATCAATTTCATACAATCACATGGTTTCAGACCTATGGTTTCATGCAATCACATGGTTTCAGACCTATGGTTTCAGGAGTGTAACATTCTAATCATTTATTAAAACACAGAAGGATGGATGAACCCTGCAGCTAGGAAGTCCTTAATGTTGGTCTCCATTGTCTTGGTCTCCGGACCCGACAGAGAGTACAGTCGTCCCCGGGGCGGAGTGGTGCCTGGGAGAAGGTTGATCCTGCAGTCATAGGATTGGGGCGGCAGGAAGCGAAGTGGCCCGGGCCTTACTGAACACCTCCCGGAGGTCCTGATACTCAGCGGGAATGGAGGAGAGGTCCGGTGCAACTTCCAAGTCCCCAGAAAGACATTCCGGGGCAGGCTGTGCTGACTTCAGGCAATGAGCATGGCAGAACGGGCTCCAGCCCATGATTGGCACCAACGGCAGGGTAGCCTAGTGGTTAGAGCGTTGGACTAGTAACCGGAAGATTGCAAGTTCAAATCCCCGAGCTGACAAGGTACAAATCTGTCACCCTGCCCCTGAACAGGGAGTTAACCCACTGTTCTTAGGCCGTCATTGAAAATAAGAATTTGTTCTTAACTGACTTGCCTGTTTAAAAAAATATTTTTTTTAAATAAGACCAGTCAATAAGGGGATTGTGTCTCTGGAGCCAAGAGAATCCCAAAACCATGCAAACCTGAGGAGACTTAATGAGCAGGAATTGGATCGCCTCGCTGTGGATCTCTGACACACGTAGGTTGATGGGGGTGGTATTGTGGGTGACCCGGCCTATAGAGCGCCCGTCCAGCACTCTAACGTCCATGGGAATGGAGAGGGGCTGAGTGGGGATGCCCAGCTTGGATGCCAGGGTAGCGTCCATAAAGCTCTCATCAGCCCCAGAGTTGATGAGCACCCTGAGTGATTTCAACTGATTCCCCCACAGCAAGATGGCTTGAAAAGGGTTGCGAGTAAGGGGAAACGAAAAGTTATTCGTATGGCCCACCAGCCGTTCAGCTGGAGACAGCCTAGCTCTGCCTAGTTGCATCGGCTCGGAAAGAGGTGAATTGGCAGACTTCGGGGGAACTCGGGTAGCCTCGGGTTCTCTCTGCAACGGAGCCGTCTGAGACTTCCGGGATGTCTCGGAGGCGAGCCTTGGGCGGGTGAGTGAAATCAAACCTCCTCTCCTTTGCTCCAGTAGTCGCCCATCGATCTGAATGGTCAAGGCGATGAGCGAGTCGAGATTCATCGGTGGTTCCCGGGCAGCAAGCTCGTCCTTTACTTCCTCCGATACTCCGTGCAGGAACATGTCGAACAGCGCTTCCGGGTTCTAGGCACTCTCAGCTGCCAACATACAGAAATCAACTGCATAGTTGATTCCCACACTGTGGGAGTCTTGCCGTAGCTGGAGTAACTTCCGGGTAGCCTCTCTCCCGGACAATGGAGCATCAAAAACTTTCTTCACCTCCGCCCCGTGTAACGGATGTGAAACGGCTAGCTAGTTAGTGGTGGTGCGCGCTAAATAGCGTTTCAGTCACTTGCTCTGAGACCTTGAAGTAGTGGTTCCCCTTGCTCTGCAAAAGCCGTGGCTTTTGTGGAGCGATGGGTAGCGATGCTTCGTGGGTGACTGTTGTTGATGTGTGCAGAGGATCCCTTGTTCGCGCCCAGGTATGGGCGAGGGGACGGTCTAAAGTTATACTGTTACATTGATGCTGTTGACCCGGATCACTGGTTGCTGCGGAAAAGGAGGAGGTCAAAAGGGGGGTGAGTGTAACGGATGTGAAACGGCTAGCTAGTTAGCGGTGGTGCGCGCTAAATTGCGTTTCAATCGGTGACGTCACTTGGTCTGAGACCTTGAGGTAGTGGTTCCCCTTGCTCTGCAAGGGACGCGGCTTTTGTGGAGCGATAGGTAACGATGCTTTGTGGGTGACTGTTGTTGATGTGTTCAGAGGGTCCCTGGTTCGTGCCCAGGTATGGGCGAGGGGACGGTCTAAAGTTATACTGTTACACACGCACTCCCCCAGACTGAAGCATATGGTCGACTGCTGTTCCCATATTGCCGTAGCCCAGGCAAGAGCCCTCCCGGACATTGCGTGAGCGGTCCAAGGGGAAGGAGGAGGGCTGCAGCTCGATGATGAGGGAACACTGAGCGAGAAACGCCCGACAGGTGCCCGACTCTCCATCGAAGTGTTCCGGGCGAGGTAAGCAGGGTTCCCGGGAAATCGGGGTGGCCGGGTTACTGAGGGACTGGGAAGTTGCCATAGTGGTAGGCTGCCTAACAGACAACCCGTGGAATTGCTCCAATAATGTGTTCAATGCGCGGTCATGACGTTTGGTCTGGAACCCTTCCATAAGACCATGAAGCAACTCCTTGTGCCTTCTAATGGTGGCTCCTTGGGAGGAGATGGCTTGCGGAGCTGGTCTGAGTCTGCAGGGTCTGTCATGGCCAGTTCGTACTGTCACAATTCAGGAGAAGACCCAGATGCATAAGGTGTCAAAGTAACAAAGTGTATTACTAGAACAGGGGGCTGGCAAAACGACAGGTCAATGGTAGGCAGAGGTCAGCAATCGAGATCAGAGTCCATAAGGTACAGAACAGCAGGCAGTCTCAGGGTCAGCGCAGGAAAAGGTCAATGAACCAGGGTGGTGTGACAAGGTACAGAATGGCAGGCAGGCTCAGGGTTAGGGCAGGCAGAATGGTCAAAAATGGGAAAACTAGAAAACAGGAACTAGAAAAAGAAAGGAGCAAGGGGAAAACACTGGTAGGCTTGACGAACAAAGCGAACTGGCAACAGACAAACAGAGAACACAGGTATAAATACAGTGGGGATAATGGGGAAAATGGGTGACACCTGGAGGGGGGTGGAGACAAGCACAAAGACAGGTGAAACAGATCAGTGTGTGACATTGAAATAACCCTTACCGTAACTTTTCTTTTTTCATTTTACCTTAACCGTTTTAAATGTCAACTTCAATGGGGTGACATCAGATTTGGGATCTCCCTTTCCATGCCTGTTATGGAGAGGAAGAGGATGCCCCTGGGAGAGGGAGTGCTTTGATCAACCAATCACACTCTCTTGACTAGCAGTGGATTACAAACAGTATACTTTAATAGAGGGCATCACAGCTATCTCTCTTGATCCTATCACCACACCACAGCTCCTTAGTCTGTTGAAATGTAAATATTCAATGTGTGTAATGCTATATGTATGTTTTATGTCTGTTTTGATATGTTTACCCTGTAAGACAGAACACCAAATACACATTTATATTTAGTGTTAAGCTAATGGACAATAGTTTTATTGTCTTATCAATTCCCAAAATACATTTCAACAGGATTTATTGTTTTCATATTTCATTCTTGGGTAAATTGTTACATTATTTTCATTCCAAATATATATGTACACACCGGCAGAGATTGTTCCAAGGTCAAAAGGAAATACAAACATAATATACAAACCTGTAATAAAACAAAACTGTAAGAAGCTGATGGAACTAGAAACATCAATACATTCTCCAGATGAGAATGACAGATAGAGCCATTGACATAATGTAAATGGTTAGTACGATGGATGATGCGAGAGGCAGAGCTCAGCAGCCAAGAGCGTGCCAGTTGCGCGTGCACATCTGTCGCGTAACCTACAACAGCAGCACAGAGTAGCACTACTGCACGCGCGCAAACAGATACCGGTTGGTTAATTCACACGGACTGTTTACCAAGAAAGCACTGTATCGTATCGTTCCTCTCTCTGTTGACAGTTTGTAAGCAACAGTGCAAAGCTGGAGGAACCAACTCAACAACCGCAACAGCAGTTGCCATGGACCGGGACAGAGAGGCAGCCTCCCCCTTGGACCGACGAACTAGCCGAAATGTCCCGGCACATCTACACCCGTCACGGTGCAGGCGATGGACTCCAGAAGGTAAAGTACCGCAATATAGTAGATACTCTGCTCTATCGGTTTCTGACTCTGTTCTCTTACTGCTGTTAATAAAACGTGTTAAATTCCCATTTTGTGTAATTAAGATTATCCTGTGGGATGACTACCAACTTCACTGCACCAAAATGGGGAAAGCATTCTCTATGAGGCTACCTACCTTCAGAAAGTTAGTTACAGATTCATGTTGTCTATATATTTATTTATTAATAGGCTAGTTTCTTTATTTTCTCACATTTGTGATCAACGCTCAATAATCCTTGGTACGTCATAAGCTTCGCGCTGTATGTGATGTAGTCGTGATCAGTGTGACGTTTAGCAGATGGTATGTGAATTTGATTGATGTGGTTTGAAATAGGGTATTTAATAATTCATCCATGTAGCTGGAATCCATTGATGAAGGGCAGACTGACTGAACACATGACCTAGTTTTACAGCCTCATACCAAAATATTAGAGCATCTTACATATGTAACATCTTACAGCAAATAGTAAACATGTAATATATAGGTTCTAAAAATGACACACTTGTTTTTAAGTTTTTAAGGCAGAAATAAAATGTGATGCAGGTGTATTTTCTCTGCAATAAGCTACATCCTTAGTTCTTATGAAAGGTCACCAGCTGAGCTAAAGGTTACCCATTAGTTTGGGGAGCCAATGCAAGTCTTCAGGTCTCAGCCAGAAGTGGACAGCAGGCTACACCGTTACAGACAGGATGGAAATGCATACATTAGGGATAGGCTATACCCAGGCACCTGATCACCTGTAGGGCCCCAGTGTTCCTTATGGTGCCCTTGTTGTCGTGCTGCAAAGTGAGTGACAGTGAGAATGATGTGTGTGTTTCTGGCTGTACCTACTCAGGTGAATAGAGGGACCTACTCCAGACGCAGCCGGCTAAAGAGGTCTGACGGGAGCACCAACTCCACCAGCTTCATCCTCAGACAGGTGAGAGAGACAGATGGGTAACACATTACTACTCAATTACAATAGATCCCTATGCAACAACGCGTTATCACAACGTTTTTACGAGTGTAATTACAGCATTACTACACAGTCAGGAGCAAAAATTGTATCGGGGCACAAATCCCACTACACTCTCTATGTTTGTCCAAAACAGGCTGTGCACAATACTTTAAACCATATTTGCTGATAGTTTTTCAGCAGTGACTGCTCTTGTAATCCACAACCAGTTGTGTTATCCAATTAACAGTTGCATACTGTCTGTACTACACCCTGTACAAAATGTATTGTCTGAAGGAAACATTCTGAATGGTTAAATTATTCTGGGATAAGAGAACGGTCAACGAGACCGATATTGCTTCAACATGGGGTTGTCACCTCTGTTGCAGGGGAGCCAGTGGCCTTGATTTGAGTGTTATCGGGAATTCACTTCCTCTCATTATCTCTGTATTCACTCTCTGTATTCACTACCATTCATCTATTCTTTTTTATGAACGATTGAGACATATTGTTATGGACAAAGTCATAGTTGTCTCAGCACCTGTGTTCAACTGTATAATAAATGTAAAATAGTCCTTCGGTGTAAAACTATTATTGTGTAATACAGAGGGGACCATTTGCTGCTGGACTGTGAGATCCAAACTAATGGGTTGCCTAGGGAACTGGCTTCCATCAAGGCTATTCAACAACACAAGGACACCTGAATGTTATTGCCTACCTTTGTTCTGCTTCTCTATCTCTCTGTCAGGGGGCTGGTCTATCACGTGTTAGCTAGTGCGTGTGTCTGTGTGTCTGTAAAGCTTAACAAATCAGGTTCAGTTTGGATGAGATAATTGACATGAACTACATACATGACAGATTTTCAGAGATAGTATGTCTACAGATTTGCTGACACTTATGACTGACTATGAAGGATGTTATGAAGTCTTGCACAGTTGTTTATAAAGCTTAATGAATGCATATATAAGGGGGGCTATGGTCAAGTGTTAAATATTACGTTATACACTGAGTGTGCAAAACATTAAGGACACCTTCCTAATATTGATTTGCATCTGCCCTTTTGCCCTCAGTACAGCCTCTACAAGGTGTCCAAAGCGTTCCACAGGGATGCTGGCCCATGTTGACTCTACAAGGTGTCCAAAGCGTTCCACAGGGATGCTGGCCCATGTTGACTCTACAAGGTGTCCAAAGCGTTCCACAGGGATGCTGGCCCTTGTTGACTCTACAAGGTGTCCAAAGCATTCCACAGGGATGCTGGCCCATGTTGACTCTACAAGGTGTCCAAAGCGTTCCACAGGGATGCTGGCCCATGTTGACTCTACAAGGTGTCCAAAGCATTCCACAGGGATGCTGGCCCATGTTGACTCTACAAGGTGTCCAAAGCATTCCACAGGGATGCTGGCCCTTGTTGACTCTACAAGGTGTCCAAAGCGTTCCACAGGGATGCTGGCCCATGTTGATTCTACAAGGTGTCCAAAGCGTTCCACAGGGATGCTGTTCTTAACTGACTTGCCTAGTTAAATAAAGGTTAAAAAAAGTAATAATTTAAGTCTTTGAATTGGAAGTAGAGCACAGTTTGTTCCATTCGCAGTTTATTTATCTCTGAAATGGTAAATGCTTATCCAGTTGTGTCTTGCAGACAGGCATCTCACGCTGTTTTCCAATGACAGAAGAATCTGTATGGGGAACTGGTATGATACGTGTGGGCCCCATTGAGGCATAAGGTTAGAGGGAAAAGACAGCTTCTCACAAGTCGTCTAGGTAGACAAGGCATGCATTATTCATTCAAAATACACACGCACGCACACACACACACACACACACACACACACACACACACACACACACACACACACACACACACACACACACACACACACACACACACACACACAGATATCCTGCACTGTTGCCTGGCTGACCTTCCTCAGTTTGCCCTCATAACACTATATAAATGGATGTTAGAGGCAACATCTGCCAGAAATGCCTAGTGACTCTTTCCAGAGTGGGGATTTACTGAGGATCTGCTTAATGATACAATCTGGGATCTGGGAATCTGTTCAATGGTCTTTTCAATGCTACTGTTTTGCTGAAAAACAAGTCCCAGATTGAATCTTTAATGGCCCACCTCAGGGAAAGTTGCTGGACTTATTACGAGTAATTCCTGTCCTAGAGCGGAAATTGTTATTCGGTTCCACCTCGAAGACTGACGCAGGCTGCTAATACGTATTCAGGCATTGGGGGTGGGAACGTTGTGTTGATTACTATGTAGCAGAGAAATAACATCAAATAGCGCACTGACTCACGGCTGTTACTGTAACTAGCTATCATGCTAACCTTAGCTAGCTCATCAAATTTATGTGTGTACCGTTTCAGAAAAAGACTACCAAGAGACGAGTCTCCGCTAAACTGTGCCTATATTAGGGGTTGACATGTTGAGGGTTGGCGTTTGTCTGACTCTGTCACGACTTCTGCCGAAGTCGATGCCTCTCCTTGTTCGGGCGGTGTTCGGCGGCTGATGTCCCCAGGCTTCTAGCCATCGCCGATCCATTTTTCATTTGTTTTGTCTCGTTTTCCCACACACCTGGTTCTCATTTCCCTCATTATGTGTTGTGTATTTAACCCTCTGTTTCCCCCATGTCTTTGTATTGAACAAAACACTATGTGTCTGACTTTGTGCTCAAAGGAATCACATTTTTCTGAAGACGACAGAAAAAGCTTGCCTGCCTCTCATAGTGCATCAAAATTATTTGAGCACGAGCTCAAATAGTACAGTCGTGGCCAAAAGTTTTGAGAATGACACAAATATTAATTTCCACAACGTTTTGTCCCCAAGTCATAAACCACTATGATGACACACCAAATGTGTTTGATGGATCACGGGAAAAGAGCAGGAATAGGCTTCTTTAGGCCACAGTCCGAGCTATATCTTCCAATGGTGCGACTAGTGTCGGCATCCAAAGATGATTAACGTTGACACCTATTGTAATTTGCTCCATGGCTCAGGCAACCAAGTACCAGAGACAGAAAAGGAAGCGAGACACCCCACTCGCTGTTTTTTTTCTGTTTCAATGAAAGTCAGTGAACTAGGTAGACCAGACCCAGCTGCTATTGTTTTGGTGTCTATGGGAGACCCACCCGTTTTGTAGACCGGAACTATTTAAAAAAAATAGTAAACGGCTTAGGTGAACAATCTTCATTGAACCACCATATTTCCTGTAGCTAAAGACGATCTATTATGTTGCCCAACTCAGTCGTGATTCACACATTTTTCAGGTGTTTCCGATTAATGAACAATGCCATGCTGGTGGGTGGTACCATTCAAATAAAACCCAACCCTAAAAAAAAACATGGGCAAAAATCATTTGAGCGTCATTTCATAGGAAAAGACACGTCATTGGCATGAATGTGCATGAAGAGGGCAGTTCGGTTTTGTCACTTCAAGCCCAAATATATCATACTTTGGCTATAACGATGACTTATTGACTTACATCATTGTGCAAAATCATGGGTAAGCTCCGCCGATCTTCTTTCAGCTTGAAAAAGTGGATTTCTACTGGTGTGGGCGTTCAAGGTGTTAGGGTTAGTCATGGATGAGCATGACAGTGTCTAGAGATGCAGATCTTGGGTGATCTTAAAAATGTACCCAACTCCACAGCCTGTTCAGGCCAGGGGTTGCTCTGAGCTGTGTGTTTGGACAGTAATCTCCTCACAGAAGAGAATGGTGTCTGAAGGGTGTTAGGGACAGAAAGAGAGGGTTAAGAGTATAATGAGGGAAGGATGGAGTGTTTCTGAGAGGTTTCTGAGAGAGGCTTAATGAGGAAAAAGAATCGAGCTAGAGAAGACAGAGTCAAGAGAGAGGAGAGGTAATGGACACGTTTGTGAAAAGTTTAAATGATTCAGACTGTCAAGCGATGCAGCAGCATCTAATGTGTTCATCTCTCACCCCCAGATGTTGTGTTGAACAGTGGCACGTGAGCTTCCTGTATCCAGATGTTGTGTTGAACAGTGGCACGTCAGCTTCCTGTATCCAGGTGTTGTGTTGAACAGTGACACGTCAGCTTCCTGTATCCAGATGTTGTGTTGAACAGTGGCACGTGAGCTTCCTGTATCCAGATGTTGTGTTGAACAGTGGCACGTGAGCTTCCTGTATCCAGATGTTGTGTTGAACAGTGGCACGTCAGCTTCCTGTATCCAGATGTTCAATGCTGGCTTTGTGATGGGATAGTCATAGAATTACAATGAGTCATTCAAGTTCTATGGGAAAATTACATGTTCCGATCTGACCTATGACCCTGATCACGTCTCTTAGTCTGGGCTCTGTCCCATGAACATATTTTTAGCTCACGACAACCCCTTCTTTACTGAAATAAAGAAAAGAGGACGTTAACAGACTGAAATTACATTGCGTCTTTGCGGGGTGTACCAACAATACTGTAAAATATGAGATAATCCCATCCCATGTGATTCCATGGTAGCAGGCTGACTTTAGTTGATCTGAGGTGGTATTAATGAGTCATAGACTGAATGAACAGTAGTTCCACAATCCGCATCACTGGCTAACTCTGTCTGACAACCTACCAGTTCTATTATTGTACACTACAGTATCAAAGACATCCCTGTTCAGTATTTGGTTCTGTTAAGTAGTGAGACATAAAATAAAACACTTTCCAAAGATGGGATCAATAAAGTACTACTCTACTGTTCTCTACTCTCTGCAGCTCCTTTGCCTAATTCAGTAGTGACTATACTCCGGTCACCTCTAAAACTTTCAGGTCTTCTGCACTGAGATGAAATCATTTATCTCATCCTAGGTACTGGACAGAAACTTCCAGCCATGATTTTTCTGGGGCTCAAAGGTTACGTCCATGACTGTCTTGAGTTGGGAAGGGAGGGTTCTTATTTAGATCTTCTAATTGAATGGGCTTCAACATTTATTCACCACTGAAATAAATCACAATTTGGGGTGCAGTGAAGTAGCGAAGTAGCGAAGTAGCGAAGTAGTGAAGCAGCGAAGCTCGTCTGAATTCACTGAATGTTGCCCGAGATGTAATTTCCTTTCTAAATCACAAAATGTGTCCCAAATGACCCAAATGGCACCCTATTCCCTCCTACATAGTGCACTACTTTTGAGCAGGGCCCATAGGGCTTGGTCGAAAGTAGTGCACTATATAGGGAATAGGGTGCCATTTGGGACTTAGACAATGTCTTAAATAAAACCATCCAGTTAGCCTATTTTTCTACTTTCAGTTATAGCATCAGCAGCTATTGGGAACTGATTACCTGTAGCTGAAAAATTAGGGACAGATGTAAATTAATCAGTATCCTGTGCTATAAACACACACACACAACTGTTGGTCATAATTACCATTTTATAAAGCACTGCTGCGAAAGCAAGAATCTCAAATCAACTGTATTGTGCACATCTGAACCAATAAAGATCTGATTGATTCACTGATGTTATTCACAGCTCATTAGATGACATTGCAAACAAACCAAAAAAGTATTACGGTAAGGCTTGATTTTCCCTCTTTAGTAGGTCGCCTGGCTGAACTCTGGAACAGTTTATTCAGGAGTTTCTTCTTCATGGGGCTATGGACACAGCTCTCCCACTTCTCACCTTTCTCACTCTCCTCTCCCCTCATCTTCTCACCCCATCTGCACCCTTTCACCTCCTCTCCTTACCCCCTCTTCACCCTCCAGTTCATCCCAAAGGTGTCCGATGGGGTTGAGGTCAGGGCTCTGTGCAGGCCAGTCAAGTTCTTCCACACCGATCTCAACAAATCATTTCTGTATGGACCTCGCATTGTGCACAGGGACATTGTCATGCTGAAAGAGGAAAGGGCCTTCCCCAAACTGTTGCCACAAGTTGGAAGCACAGAATCGTCTAGAATGTCACCCCTTTGGCTCAACTTACCCCACTCTCCCTTACATTGACATCTCATAGAGTGCATTGACAACAAAATCCTTGCCCTTTTGAAAATCTAATTTATTTTGAACCCTAATTCAGATTAGATATAAATACATTATAGTACAGTCAGGCAGAGTGTCAGCTCTTGGTGCAGCAGGGTTTCTCTCCCTGGACATCTGTAGTGCATGAATGCTCTCTGCTGCCTGCTTCTAGATACTACTGAACATAGGCCATATAATCTCACACCTTAGAATACTGTACGTTCAACTCAACTCTAATTTGAAGTTCTAGGTTGTTTTAGCTGGTCTTTATAGTCTGTATGTATTATGTAAGGTATAATCAACGAGGCTCTATGCGTTCTATGGAAAATAATGGACAACGTGGAAGGTGTGTTCCACGATGCTCTAGCAGGGTGGAACTGACCTTCCACAGGGTTGCATTATTTTCCAGTGAACGCATAGAGCCCTGAGTTGATTGTCCCTTTTATGCCATTGCTATAACTTAACAGAAGTGGGGGGTGGATCTCAGGGTTTACCACAGAGGTGGGGGGTGAATCTCAGGGGTTTACCACAGAGGTGTGGGGTGGATCTCAGGGGTTTACCACAGAGGTGGGAGGTGGATCTCAGGGGTTTACCACAGAGGTGGAGGGGTGTGGAAAGGATGGACACTCCTCTTCCTCCCCAGTATCCTAAAAGGGTGGGGTAGGAGAGACTCAAACCTGTCCGGGTGTAATTTTTTATATTTTCAAACTAGAGCAGTGGTTTTTCAACTATGGGTCAGGACTCAAAGTGGGGCCCTGGGCATGTGATCACACATTATTTCTTCTTAATTTGGGTTGTTGGAGGATGATTTGGGTCACAAGAGGACTGTTAATTTCTCATTTGGTTCTCGATCTAAAAATGTTGAAGAACCACTGAACCCCCCCCCCCAGCACTACACATCTGATTAAAATAACCAACTCATCATCAAGCTTTGATTATCTGAATCAGCTGTGTAATGCTAGGGCAAAACCAAAACGTGTGTCCAGGGGGGGTCCCAGGACCGACTTTGAGAGACCCTGGACTAGATGGCCAGTTTGTAGCAGTTGCACCTGCTGTAAGTCTCTTCATCACTAGAGGGCGACATTGCTCCAGTCTTCCACCATGCCTTTAGAAAGGAACCCACACAATGTGATGTGTTTCATTGCAATTTAACTTGATTAAAGCAAAGGGAAAGACTTGTTTGAAAATCTATACGTTTCTAGAAATGGAATCAGAAATTACCAAAAATATACCATGAGTATATTGCATCATTATAAAATAAAATAGATTTATGTCTAATTGTATATCACATGAGATTAGTCTATACACATTCATTTGTCTTTTTTGTTATATTTTTTTCTTAACCCTTTGATCCCTTCCAATTCTAATGACCTAGTGAATCTGTAGACTGCATGTTGGGTGTTTTATGGTCCCAGCGGGTCCATGAAGATGGTTTAACACAGAACCTGGGTATTGGAACACTGTGAGGATCAACACTGTGATGATTAACACTGTGTGGAACAACACTGTTAGGATCAACACTGTGAGGATCAACATGGGTCAAGATCCAATTTGTAATGATTCATGGATGGCATGATGCTGTGTGTGTGAATGATGTGACAGTGTGTGTGTGTGGCTGTTAAACTTGGGTGATTAGGTCAGGAGATCCTCACACACACACATACAAACACACACACACTCTCGCCTCTTCAGCAAGCCACCTTATGACAGAGAAAAAGAAAAAGAGGGGAAGAGGGGAGGGGATAAGGGTAAAGAAATAGGGAGGGGGATATAGGTAAAGAAATAGGGGAGGGGATAGAGGTAAAGAGAGAGGGGAGGGGGATAGAGGTAAAGAGAGAGAGGGGAGGGGGATAGAGGTACAGAGAGAGAGGGGAGGGATAGAGGTAAAGAGAGAGGGGAGGGGGATAGAGGTAAAGAGAGAGGGGGGGATAGAGAGAGAGAGGGGGAGGGGGATAGAGGTAAAGAGAGAGGGGAGGGGATAGAGGTAAAAGAGAGAGGGGAGGGGGATAGAGGTAAAGAGAGAGGGGAGGGGATAGAGGTAAAAAAAAAGAGAGAGGAGGAGGGGGGGATAGAGGTAAAGAGAGAGAGGGGAGGGGGATAGAGTTAAAGAGAGAGGGAGGGGATAGAGTTAAAGAGAGAGAGGAGAGGGGATAGAGGTAAAGAGAGAGGGGAGGGGATAGAGGTAAAGAGAGAGAGGGGAGGGGGATAGAGGTAAAGAGAGAGAGGGGAAGGGGATAGAGGTAAAGAGAGAGGGGAGGGGGATAGAGGTAAAGAGAGAGGGGAGGGGGATAGAGGTAAAGGGAGAGGGAAGGGGATAGAGGTAAAGAGAGAGAGGGAAGGGCGATAGAGAGAAAGAGGGAGGGATAGAGGTAAAGAGAGAGAGGGGAGGGGGATAGAGGTAAAGAGAGGGAAGGGGATAGAGGTAAAGAGAGAGAGGGGAGGGGATAGAGGTAAAGAGAGAGAGGGGAGGGAGATAGAGGTAAAGAGAGAGAGGGGAAGGGGATAGAGGTAAAGAGAGATGGGAGGGGGATAGAGATAAAGAAGAGAGAGAGAGAGAGAGGGGAGGGGATAGAGGTAAAAGAGAGAGGGGAGGGGATAGAGGTAAAGAGAGAGAGGGGAGGGAGGATAGAGGTAAAGAGAGAGAGGGGAAGGGGATAGAGGTAAAGAGAGAGGGGAGGGGATAGAGGTAAAGAGTGAAAGAGAGAGAGATGGAGAGAATACAACACAGGGTATTAGACACTGGTGAAGAAATACAAGAAACCACTGTCAGAGGTGGAGGGGAAAGTCAGCTGCTCTCAAGCTACAGACCCTCCTCTTCTCCCGTACCTCTTCCCTTCCTATCCCCTCATCTCCTTTCCTTTTCTCTCACTTCCTTATTCACCATCAGTGAGAATGCTCTTCCAAGCTGACTGGAGCATGAAGCAGCCAATCAGAAGCCTGCCCCCCTGCTCTGTCATCAGCCTGTGATTGAGGAATGGTTGGCTCTCCTCTCCTGCTCTCTGTTTGGAAGGGAGATAAAATGCCAGGTCTGGATCTAGACAGCAGCATCTGAGGATAACTGAAGCTCTGCGTTGCCTTATTAAGATGATGGAAATAAGGACAATTCTTTAAGCTAGGGGGGAAAACCATCTATTTCACCATCAAGGCTCAGGGAGGAGAACAATAAGAAAAACTCCACCTGTTTCTCATTTCTGCTTTAGTGTTGTTGTTTTCTAGAGGGAATGTAACCCCTGTTAATCCATCTCTGGTGCTTCAAGCCATCCTTGCTATTTTTGTCAATTCTCAAGAGGTGCTTGTTGGAATATCAAACCTCCATGTATGATAATTTGTACCTACATGGATTGGAAGACTCGGAGGCGGTGAGTAATGGGGTGTAGTGTAAGGGTAGACCATGTAAGCAGTGGTAACTGCCTGTACGGTGCTGTTATTCTCTCATTGTTTGCGTGTGTGAGAGAGAGAGGGAGAGAGCGAGAGAGAGAGAGATGCCTGTGTATTGACAGAACCACACAGTTGATGCTGGTTGAACATGCAAACACACACACACACACACACAGGGTGGGGGGAGGCTGGAGATTCAGCTTGTATATTATGTTTCCTCTGTTGAGTTGGAACAGAGTAGGTGGGTGGACCATGGAGGGGAGGGGAGGTGTGGGGAGGGGGAGAAGAGGGGGAGAGGAGAGGGAGAGGAGGGGAGGGGGAGAGGAGGGATGGAGGGAAGGGGGGATGAGATAAGAGGGACGCATGTGTCTCTGTGTTACTGTCATCTCCTAACTGCACGGTTCTCTTGGTTCTCTGTAGGTTCTCTTGGTTCTCTGTAGGTTCTCTTGGTTCTCTGTAGGTTCTCTTGGTTCTCTGTAGGTTCTCTTGGTTCTCTGTAGGTTATCTTGGTCCTCTGTAGGTTATCTTGGTCCTCTGTAGGTTATCTTGGTCCTCTGTAGGTCCTCTTGGTTCTCTGTAGGTTCTCTTGGTTCTCTGTAGGTTCTCTTGGTTCTCTGTAGGTTGCCTTGGTTCTCTGTAGGTTCTCTTGGTTCTCTGTAGGTTGTCTTGGTTCTATGTAGGTTCTCTGCACAGTTCTCTGTAGCTTCTCTGTACGGTTCTCTGTATGGCTTTGTGTGATGCCACTGAAGGAGAACAGGCAGAGGAACCATTCCTTCATTCCATATCATTGAACACTGATCTGGACATACAGGGCTCTCTCTCTCGACCATCTACCATGCCTGTGGATGACTGATTAGCCAGTAAATGTTGTAACTCTCGCTGTGTGTGTGTTTAGCCAGCTGAGCCCTAGCCTTCCCTTTAAGGTTGTGATTGTGTGTGTGTTTAGCCAGCCGAGCCCTAGCCTTCCCTTTAAGGTTGTGATTGTGTGTGTGTTTAGCCAGCCGAGCCCTAGCCTTCCCTTTAAGGTTGTGATTGTGTGTGTGTTTAGCCACCCGAGCCCTAGCCTTCCCTTTAAGGTTGTGATTGTGTGTGTGTTTAGCCAGCCAAGCCCTAGCCTTCCCTTTAAGGTTGTGATTGTGTGTGTGTTTAGCCAGCCGAGCCCTAGCCTTCCCTTTAAGGTTGTGATTGTGTGTGTGTTTAGCCAGTCGAGCCCTAGCCTTCCCTTTAAGGTTGTGATTGTGTGTGTGTTTAGCCACCCGAGCCCTAGCCTTCCCTTTAAGGTTGTGATTGTGTGTGTGTTTAGCCACCCGAGCCCTAGCCTTCCCTTTAAGGTTGTGATTGTGTGTGTGTTTAGCCAGCCGAGCCCTAGCCTTCCCTTTAAGGTTGTGATTGTGTGTGTGTTTAGCCAGCCGAGCCCTAGCCTTCCCTTTAAGGTTGTGATTGTGTGTGTGTTTAGCCAGTCGAGCCCTAGCCTTCCCTTTAAGGTTGTGATTGTGTGTGTGTTTAGCCAGCCGAGCCCTAGCCTTCCCTTTAAGGTTGTGATTGTGTGTGTGTTTAGCCAGCCGAGCCCTAGCCTTCCCTTTAAGGTTGTGATTGTGTGTGTGTTTAGCCAGCCGAGCCCTAGCCTTCCCTTTAAGGTTGTGATTGTGTGTGTGTTTAGCCAGCCAAGCCCTAGCCTTCCCTTTAAGGTTGTGATTGTGTGTGTGTTTAGCCAGCCGAGCCCTAGCCTTCCCTTTAAGGTTGTGATTGTGTGTGTGTTTAGCCAGTCGAGCCCTAGCCTTCCCTTTAAGGTTGTGATTGTGTGTGTGTTTAGCCACCCGAGCCCTAGCCTTCCCTTTAAGGTTGTGATTGTGTGTGTGTTTAGCCACCCGAGCCCTAGCCTTCCCTTTAAGGTTGTGATTGTGTGTGTGTTTAGCCAGCCGAGCACTAGCCTTCCCTTTAAGGTTGTGATTGTGTGTGTGTTTAGCCAGCCGAGCCCTAGCCTTCCCTTTAAGGTTGTGATTGTGTGTGTGTTTAGCCAGTCGAGCCCTAGCCTTCCCTTTAAGGTTGTGATTGTGTGTGTGTTTAGCCAGCCGAGCCCTAGCCTTCCCTTTAAGGTTGTGATTGTGTGTGTGTTTAGCCAGCCGAGCCCTAGCCTTCCCTTTAAGGTTGTGATTGCTTAATGTATCCTTCTGTAGCCCCTTGGAACAGAGAGCTGCAAACATTTTGTCTCATTTAAAAGGAAAGCTTCTCACCATTTTCCTTCTCTCGCTCTGTTGTTTTCTCCTCTCACTCTCTTTCTATCCGAGGGAAAAGTGTAGTAAAGACAACACACACATAGGAATGCCGACGATCAAAGAACCTTGAGGTCTAAAACACAGAGCAATGCCGCAGTCCTATCAGTGCATGGAGATAGTGTCTGTCGACCTACGCAGAGCTACAATAGGTCTTCATAAACACAACCATTATCCTCCATTGCTATGGAGCAACCCAGCTTTACGTTGACGTGTGATGGGGATCAGTAAGAGAGCCCTGTGTTGTGGCTTGGTGGGGAGTGTAGGGAGGGAAAGGGGAGTATAGATTCACACTGAGCAGGGATCTAACAGGCCTTTTTACACTATCCCTCCATCTGTCTTCCAGTACACTGAAATTACACTGTTATTACACTACTATTATACGGGCATGAACCTTTTCTATTGCTGTATGTTCTATTGCTGTATGTTCTACTGCTGTATGTTCTACTGCTGTATGTTCTATTGCTGTATGTTCTACTGCTGTATGTTCTATTGCTGTATGTTCTACTGCTGTATGTTCTACTGCTGTATGTTCTACTGCTGTATGTTCTATTGCTGTATGTTCTACTGCTGTATGTTCTATTGCTGTATGTTCTACTGCTGTATGTTCTACTGCTGTATGTTCTACTGCTGTATGTTCTACTGCTGTATGTTCTACTGCTGTATGTTCTACTGCTGTATGTTCTATTGCTGTATGTTCTACTGCTGTATGTTCTACTGCTGTATGTTCTACTGCTGTATGTTCTACTGCTGTATGTTCTACTGCTGTATGTTCTATTGCTGTATGTTCTACTGCTGTATGTTCTATTGCTGTATGTTCTACTGCTGTATCCTCAAGATCTGTCCAAGTCTATTTGTTTGTGTCATCTGTTCTGTGAGAGGACGTCTCGTTGTTTCTTCTCCAAGGCATCTCTGCTCCAGAATAGCTCCTATATTCCTGTAGACTGTTGTTCTTAGTGCTTATCACAGGTCTGTAGGTGTCAGTGGCTGCCGTTTTCGGAAGTGAGACGGTAGACGATACAGAGTGAATTGTTTTGAAGATGCAAAGAGATACAACAACATTCTGGACTTTATCAGTGCATCTGCCAGCTTCGCTTTTCTCCCCAGAAAGGGTGGTACAAATCGGACCCCTCTGCGTGGGCATCGACTGTAGTGCAATGTTGTGCCACCGGCTAGGGCCAGCCAGGGTCGGGCCAGCCAGGGTCGGGCCAGCCAGGGTCGGGCCAGCCAGGGCCAGCCAGGGTCGGGCCAGCCAGGGTCAGGGCCAGCCAGGGTCGGACCAGCCAGGGTCAGGGCCAGCCAGGGTCGGGCCAGCCAGGGCCAGCCAGGGTCGGGCCAGCCAGGGTCAGGGCCAGCCAAGGTCAGGGCCAGCCAGGGTCGGACCAGCCAGGGTCAGGGCCAGCCAGGGTCAGGGCCAGCCAGGGTCGGACCAGCCAGGGTCAGGGCCAGCCAGGGTCGGGCCAGCCAGGGTCGGGCCAGCCAGGGTCAGGGCCAGCCATTGTCAGGGCCAGCCAGGGTCAGGGCCAGCCAGGGTCGGGCCAGCCAGGGTCAGGGCCAGCCAGGGTCGGGCCAGCCAGGGTCGGGCCAGCCAGGGTCAGGGCCAGCCAGGGTCGGGCCAGCCAGGGTCGGGCCAGCCAGGGTCAGGGCCAGCCAGGGTCAGGGCCAGCCAGGGTCGGAGATGCTAATGTCATTTTTCATTTGTAGAGGAAACAGTTCCAGGATATGGTTTGCTGGAGTGTGTTCAAGCCAAGCACTGCAGCTCCGTTCGGAAATGCGTCAAATATGGTGACACACTGGCTGATGGATGAATCAGACTCCCCCCCCACTCAGCAAGCTGTTAGAGCTGCTGTAGGAGCAATCATCATACGGGAAAACACATTTCCCAAAACTTACATTTCCATTTAAAGATGGAATCCACAGTAGGGGAAACAGCGCCACTGACCACCCCTCAAACATTGTTATTGTTTTGTAGAAGAAGCAGAGGTGGGAGTGCTGGGGGAGGTGGGAGTGCTGGGGGAGGTGGGAGTGCTGGGGGAGGTGGGGAGTGTTGAGGGAAGTGGGAGTGCTGGGGGAGGTGGGGAGTGCTGGGGGGGGAGGTGGGGAGTGCTGAGGGAAGTGGGAGTGCTGGGGGGGGAAGTGGGAGTGCTGAGGGAAGTGGGAGTGCTGAGGGAAGTGGGAGTGCTGAGCAAAGTGGGAGTGCTGGGGGAGGTGGGAGTGCTGGGGCAAGTGGAAGTGCTGAGAGAGGTGGGAGTGCTGGGGGAGGTGGGAGTGCTGGGGGAAGTGGGAGTGCTGGGGGAGGTGGGAGTGCTGGGGGAGGTGGGAGTGCTGGGGGAGGTGGGAGTGCTGGGGAGGTGGGAGTGCTGAGGGAAGTGGGAGTGCTGAGCGAAGTGGGAGTGCTGGGGGAGGTGGGAGTGCTGAGGGAAGTGGGAGTGCTGAGCGAAGTGGGAGTGCTGGGTGAGGTGGGGAGTGCTTAGGGAAGTGGGAGTGCTGAGGGAGGTGGGGAGTGCTGAGGGAGGTAGGGAGTGCTGGGGGAGGTGGGAGTGCTGAGGGAGGTGGGAGTGCTGGGGGAGGTGGGGAGTGCTGTGGGAGGTGGGGAGTGCTGGGGAAGGTGGGAGTGCTGGGGAGGTGGGATTGCTGGGGGAGGTGGGAGTGCTGGGGAAGGTGGGAGTGCTGGGGGAGGTGGGATTGCTGGGGGAGGTGGGAGTGCTGCTGGGGGAGGTGGGATTGCTGGGGGAGGTGGGGAGTGCTGAGGGAAGTGGGGAGTGCTGGGGAGGTGGGGAGTGCTGGGGAGGTGGGGAGTGCTGAGCGAAGTGGGAGTGCTGGGGAGGTGGGGAGTGCTGAGGGAGGTGGGAAGCTGGGAGTGCTGGGGAGGTGGGGAGTGCTGAGCGAAGTGGGAGTGCTGGGGGGGTGGGGAGTGCTGGGGGAGGTGGGGAGTGCTGGGGGAGGTGGGGATTGCTGGGGGAGGTGGGAGTGCTGAGGGAAGTGGGAGTGCTGAGTGAAGTGGGAGTGCTGGGAGGGGGGAGGTGGGGAGTGCTGGGGGAGGTGGGAGTGCTGAGGGAAGTGGGAGTGCTGAGGAAGTGGGAGTGCTGGGTGAGGTGGGGAGTGCTGCTGGGGGAGGTGGGAGTGCTGAGGGAAGTGGGAGTGCTGAGCGAAGTGGGAGTGCTGGGTGAGGTGGGGAGTGCTGAGGGAGGTGGGAGTGCTGAGGGAAGTGGGAGTGCTGAGTGCTGGGGAGGTGGGGAGTGGGGGGGAGGTGGGAGTGCTGAGGGAAGTGGGAGTGCTGAGCGAAGTGGGAGTGCTGGGGAGGGGGGAGGTGGGATTGCTGGGGGAGGTGGGAGTGCTGGGGAGGTGGTGGGGATTGCTGGGGGGAGGTGGGGGTGGGGAGTGCTGAGGGAGGTAGGGAGTGCTGGGGGAGGTGGGAGTGCTGAGGGAAGTGGGGAGTGCTGGGGAGGTGGGGAGTGCTGGGGAGGTGGGGAGTGCTGAGTGCTGGGGAGGTGGGAGTGCTGGGAGTGCTGGGGAGGTGGGAGTGCTGAGGAAGTGGGAGTGCTGGGGAGGTGGGGAGTGCTGAGGAAGTGGGAGTGCTGGGTGGGGGTGGGGAGTGCTGGGGGAGGTGGGGAGTGCTGGGGGAGGTGGGGAGTGCTGGGGGGGGAGGTGGGAGTGCTGGGGGAAGTGGGATTGCTGGGGGAGGTGGGAGTGCTGGGGAGATGGGAGTGCTGGGGAAGGTGGGAGTGCTGGGGGAAATGGAATTGCTAGTGGGAAGGTGGGAATGCTGGGGGAGATGGGATTGCTGGGGGAGGTGGGAGTGCTGGGGAGGTGGGATTGCTGGGGGAGGTGGGGAGTGCTGAGGAGTTAGGGAGTGCTGGGGGAGGTGGGAGTGCTGAGGGAGGTGGGATTGCTGGGGGAGGTGGGAGTGCTGGGAGAGGTGGGGAGTGCTGAGTGAAGTGGGAGTGCTGGGGAGGTGGGGAGTGCTGAGAGAAGTGGGAGTGCTGGGGGTGGGGAGTGCTGGGGAGGTGGGGATTGCTGGGGGAGGTGGGAGTGCTGAGGGAAGTGGGAGTGCTGAGGAAGTGGGAGTGCTGGGGGAGGTGGGGAGTGCTGGGGGGGAGGTGGGAGTGCTGAGGAAGTGGGAGTGCTGAGTGAAGTGGGAGTGCTGGGGAGGTGGGGAGTGCTTGGGGATGTGGGGAGTGCTGAGCAAAGTGGGAGTGCTGGGGGAGGTGGGGAGTGCTGGGGGGGGAGTTGGGAGTGCTGAGGGAAGTGGGAGTGCTGAGCAAAGTGGGAGTGCTGGGGGAGGTGGGGAGTGCTGGGGGAGGTGGGAGTGCTGAGGGAAGTGGGAGTGCTGAGGAGGAGGTGGGGAGTGCTGGGGGAGGTGGGAGTGCTGGGGGAGGTGGGATTGCTGGGGGAGGTGGGAGTGCTGAGGGAAGTGGGAGTGCTGAGCGAAGTGGGAGTGCTGGGGGAGGTGGGAGTGCTGGGGGAGGTGGGAGTGCTGGGGGAGGTGGGATTGCTGGGGAGGTGGGAGTGCTGGGGAAGGTGGGAGTGCTGGGGGAGATGGGATTGCTGGGGGAGGTGGGAGTGCTGGGGGAGATGGGATTGCTGAGGGGGGGAGGTGGGGGTGCTGGGGCAGGTGGGAGTGCTGGGGAGGTGGGGAGTGCTGGGGAGGTGGGGAGTGCTGGGGAGTTGGGGAATGCTGAGCGAAGTGGGAGTGCTGGGGAGGTGGGGAGTGCTGGGGGGAGGTGGGAGTGCTGAGGGAAGTGGGAGTGCTGAGCGAAGTGCTGGGGTGGGTGCTGGGGGAGGTGGGAGTGCTGGGGGAGGTGGGGAGTGCTGGGGAGGTGGGGAGTGCTGGGGAGGTGGTGAATGCTGAGCGAAGTGGGAGTGCTGGGGGGAGGTGGGGAGTGCTGGGGGAGGTGGGGAGTGCTGAGGGAAGTGGGAGTGCTGAGGGAGGTGGGAGTGCTGGGGGAGATGGGAGTGCTGGGGAGGAGGGAGTGCTGGGGGAGGTGGGAGTGCTGGGGGAGGTGGGAGTGCTGAGAGAGGTGGGTGTGCTTGCAGAGGTGCGGAGTGCTGGGGGAGGTGTGGAGTGCTGGGGGAGGTCGGAGTGCTGGCAGAGGTTGGGAGTGCTGAGGGAGGTGTGAGTGCTGGGGGAGGTTGGGAGTGCTGGGGGAGGTTGGGATTGCTGCCGGAGGTGCGGAGTGCTGAGGGAGTGTCGCGCATCAATAATTTTTTTGCAGTACATATACTGGCATGCTGCTGTTCTGTCACGTCTGCAATGATATCCGAGGGGAAAAAACTGTGTTTGTTGTTTGCAGTAATTACTTTGTTGTAATATCGCAAACGGACGTGGCAGTTTCACCATTAAGGATTCTAGCTTTAAATAGATGGAGGTCCATTCCTGTTTTAGGGGCGATGGATCGTTCATATCATCTGGCACAATGACAGTTAAGGTACCACAGTTAGCTGCTGTACTCAGTCCTCAGACACTGTCTACACTGTGTCACCTGTCAAATGCTTTGTCTTTGACCAATGTTAGTCTGTCCACGAGAGATGAACATAAAGGGTATTGTAACTTCTGTCAAAGACTTTTCGATGGAAACACTAACGAGCAACAGTTGTTCTGGTGCGCTAGTTTTTAGTCACTGATTAGTTGGACAAGTCACAATCTAGCAGGTGTGAGCATCATTAGAATTTACAAAGGGGAAGGGACATTTGGCCCATAGACTTGCATATCAAAGGGGGTTGAGCTACTGCCCCACTTCTGCTCCTGGTTCTAGTATCTTATCACATACATCTCCTTAGGAACTTAATCGAGCATCTGACCCAATTACGCACAATTTTAATAAATAGGAGATTAGTAAATACTCTACCACAATGTAACTACTGTAACTACTAATTACAATTTTGCAGATTAATAACACTGGAGTGATAAATGATCAGATGGTCATGTACAGGTAGAGATATTGGTGTGCAAAAGAGCAGAAAAGTAAATAAATAAAAACAGTATGGGGATGAGGTAGGTAAAAATGGGTGGGCTATTTACCGATAGACTATGTACAGCTGCAGCGATCGGTTAACTGCTCAGACAGCAGATGTTTGAAGTTGGTGAGGGAGATAAAAGTCTCCAACTTCAGCGATTTTTGCAATTCGTTCCAGTCACAGGCAGCAGAAAACTGGAACGAAAGGCGGCCAAATGAGGTGTTGGCTTTAGGGATGATCAGTGAGATACACCTGCTGGAGCGTGTGTTACGGATGGGTGTTGCCATCGTGACCAGTGAACTGAGATAAGGCGGAGCTTTACCTAGCATGGACTTGTAGATGACCTGGAGCCAGTGGGTCTGGTGACGAATATGTAGCGAGGGCCAGCCGCCTAGAGCATACAAGTCGCAGTGGTGGGTGGTATAAGGTGCTTTAGTGACAAAACGGATGGCACTGTGATAAACTGCATCCAGTTTGCTGAGTAGAGTGTTGGAAGCAATTTTGTAGATGACATCGCCGAAGTCGAGGATCGGTAGGATCGGTGCGGAATAGAAAGCCGATTCTTGATTTGATTTTCGATTGGAGATGTTTGATATGAGTCTGGAAGGAGAGTTTACAGTCTAGCCAGACACCTAGGTACTTATAGATGTCCACATATTCAAGGTCGGAAGCATCCAGGGTGGTGATGCTGGTCAGGCGTGCAGGCAGCGAACGGTTGAAAAGCATGCATTTGGTTTTACTAGCGTTTAAGAGCAGTTGGAGGCCACGGAAGGAGTGTTGTATGGCATTGAAGCTCGTTTGGAGGTTAGATAGCACAGTGTCCAAGGACGGGCCGGAAGCATATAGAATGGTGTCGTCTGCGTAGAGGTGGATCAGGGAATCGCCCGCAGCAAGAGCAACATCATTGATATATACAGAGAAAAGAGTCGACCCGAGGATTGAACCCTGTGGCACCCCCATAGAGACTGCCAGAGGACCGGACAGCATGCCCTCCGATTTGACACACTGAACTCTGTCTGCAAAGTAATTGGTGAACCAGGCAAGGCAGTCATCCGAAAAACCGAGGCTACTGAGTCTGCCGATAAGAATATGGTGATTGACAGAGTCGAAAGCCTTGGCAAGGTCGATGAAGACGGCTGCACAGTACTGTCTTTTATCGATGGCGGTTATGATATCGTTTAGTACCTTGAGCGTGGCTGAGGTGCACCCGTGACCAGCTCGGAAACCCGATTGCACAGCGGAGAAGGTACGGTGGGATTCGAGATGGTCAGTGACCTGTTTGTTGACTTGGCTTTCGAAGACCTTAGATAGGCAGGGCAGGATGGATATAGGTCTTTAACAGTTTGGGTCCAGGGTGTCTCCCCCTTTGAAGAGGGGGATGACTGCGGCAGCTTTCCAATCCTTGGGGATCTCAGACGATATGAAAGAGAGGTTGAACAGGCTGGTAATAGGGGTTGCGACAATGGCGGCGGATAGTTTCAGAAATAGAGGGTCCAGATTGTCAAGCCCAGCTGATTTGTACGGGTCCAGGTTTAGCAGCTCTTTCAGAACATCTGCTATCTGGATTTGGGTAAAGGAGAACCTGGAGAGGCTTGGGCGAGTAGCTGCGGGGGGGGGCGGAGCTGTTGGCTGAGGTTGGAGTAGCCAGGCGGAAGGCATGGCCAGCTGTTGGGAAATGCTTGTTGAAGTTTTCGATAATCATGGATTTATCGGTGGTGACCGTGTTACCTAGCCTCAGTGCAGTGGGCAGCTGGGAGGAGGTGCTCTTGTTCTCCATGGACTTCACAGTGTCCCAGAACCTTTTGGAGTTGGAGCTACAGGATGCAAACTTCTGCCTGAAGAAGCTGGCCTTAGCTTTCCTGACTGACTGCGTGTATTGGTTCCTGACTTCCCTGAACAGTTGCATATCGCGGGGACTATTCGATGCTATTGCAGTCCGCCACAGGATATTTTTGTGCTGGTCGAGGGCAGTCAGGTCTGGAGGGAACCATGGGCTGTATCTGTTCTTAGTTCTGCATTTTTTGAATGGAGCATGCTTATCTAAAATGGTGAGGAAGTTAATTTTAAAGAATGACCAGGCATCCTCAACTGACGGGATGAGGTCAATGTCCTTCCAGGATACCCGGGCCAGGTCGATTAGAAAGGCCTGCTCACAGAAGTGTTTTAGGGAGCGTTTGACAGTGATGAGGGGTGGTCGTTTGACTGCGGCTCCGTAGCGGATACAGGCAATGAGGCAGTGATCGCTGAGATCCTGGTTGAAGACAGCAGAGGTGTATTTGGAGGGCCAGTTGGTCAGGATGACGTCTATGAGGGTGCCCTTGTTTACAGATTTAAGGTTGTACCTGGTGGGTTCCTTGATGATTTGTGTGAGATTGAGGGCATCTAGCTTAGATTGTAGGACTGCCGAGGTGTTAAGCATATCCCAGTTTAGGTCACCTAACAGAACAAACTCTGAAGCTAGATGGGGGGCGATCAATTCACAAATGGTGTCCAGGGCACAGCTGGGAGCTGAGGGGGGTCGGTAGTAGGCGGCATTAGTGAGAGACTTATTTCTGGAGAGAGTAATTTTCAAAATTAGTAGTTCGAACTGTTTGGGTATGGACCTGGAAAGTATGACATCACTTTGCAGGCTCTCTCTGCAGTAAACTGCAACTCCTCCCCCTTTGGCAGTTCTATCTTGACGGAAAATGTTATAGTTGGGTATGGAAATCTCAGAATTTTTGGTGGCCTTCCTGAGCCAGGATTCAGACACGGCAATATATAAAGTGATCCAGGATAGAAAGTGATCCAGCATATAAAGTGATCCAGGATATAAAGTGATCCAGGATATAAAGTGATCCAGGACATAAAGTGATCCAGGATATAAAGTGATCCAGGATATAAAGTGATCCAGGATATAAAGTGATCCAGGATATAAAGTGATCCAGGACATAAAGTGATCCAGGATATAAAGTGATCCAGGATATAAAGTGATCCAGAATATAAAGTGATCCAGGATATAAAGTGATCCAGAATATAAAGTGATGCAGGATTGAAAGTGATCCAAGATATATAAAGTGATCCAGAATATAAAGTGATCCAGGATATAAAGTGATCCAGGATATAAAGTGATCCAGGATATAAAGTGATCCAGGATATAAAGTGATCCAGAATATAAAGTGATCCAGGATATAAAGTGATCCAGGACATAACGTGATCCAGGATATAAAGTGATCCAGGATATAAAGTGATCCAGGATATAAAGTGATCCAGAATATAAAGTGATCCAGGACATAAAGTGATCCAGGATATAAAGTGATCCAGGATATAAAGTGATCCAGAATATAAAGTGATCCAGGATATAAAGTGATCCAGAATATAAAGTGATGCAGGATTGAAAGTGATCCCAGATATAAAGTGATCCAGGATATAAAGTGATGCAGGATATAAAGTCATCCAGGATATAAAGTGATCCAGGATATAAAGTGATCCAGGATATAAAGTGATCCAGGATATAAAGTGATCCAGGATGGAGTTACTGTATTGGTAGTTAGACAGGGAGAGAGAGAGGGCATGAGTGGTTCTCTGAGAGCTTCAGACTGACTGGGATCAGATAGGAGCTGGAGCAGAGGACAGAGCACAGAGGACAGAGGACAGAGCACACAGGACAGAGCGCAGAGGACAGAGAACAGAAGACAGAGAACAGAGGACAGAGCACAGAAGACAGAGGACAGAGCACAGAAGACAGAGGACAGAGCACAGAAGACAGAGGACAGAGCACAGAGGACAGAGCACAGAGGACAGAAGACAGAGAACAGAGGACAGAAGACAGAGCACAGAGGACAGAAGACAGAGCACAGAAGACAGAGGACAGAAGACAGAGCACAGAGGACAGAAGACAGAGCACAGAGGACAGAAGACAGAGGACAGAAGACAGAGGACAGAAGACAGAGGACAGAGCACAGAGGACAGAAGACAGAGGACAGAGCACAGAGGACAGAAGACAGAGCACAGAGGACAGAGCACAGAGGACAGAAGACAGAGGACAGAAGACAGAGCACAGAGGACTGAAGACAGAGGACAGAAGACAGAGGACAGAAGACAGAGGACAGAAGACAGAGCACAGAGGAACAGAAGACAGAGGACAGACAGAGGACAGAGCACAGAGGACAGAAGACAGACAGAGGACAGAGGACAGAAGACAGAGCACAGAGGACAGAAGACAGAGGACAGAGCACAGAGGACAGAAGACAGAGGACAGAAGACAGAGGACAGCACAGAGGAGACAGAGCACAGAGGAAGGACAGAAGACAGACAGAGGACAGAAGGGGTGGGAGTGGGTGATTCAAGTCCAGTGGGGTGGTGAGTGTTGGTAGGGTGTGGTGGGGTGGGAGGGTTGGGAGGGGTGTGGAGGGGTGGGAGGGTGGGAGGGGGGGTGGGGTGGGAGGGTGGGGTGGGGTGGGAGGGGTGGTGGGGTGGGGTGTGGTGGGGTGGGAGGGGTGGGGTGGGAGGGGTGTGGAGGGGTGTGGTGGGGTGTTGCGGGTTCCTTTTTGTGTCACTACAGTCATTTTAGGAATGTTTTAAAGTGTGTCATCATGACATGCCTCCGATGAGCACTACCTTGTGTGAAGAGGGGCCAACAGATACTGCCTTTGTTGTTCTAATCTTCTATTTCTTTGTCTTCTCTCCTGACCCATATTCACAAAAGTAGTGTGAGTTTGGCTTCAAGAATACTTACATTGTAGCCGCAAGGTCAAAGTAGTTCCCTCCTGTGGAACTGCTGGCTGGTTTGCTTTGTCGATCAGTCAATGTCTGACATAGGTGTGACAGACAGACTGGCAAGTCCCTCTTATGCAGGGGCCTAGATGGTTCCCAAGCAGAAAGACCGTTCATTGTTTTGAACTGACATTACATAGTGACAGTGTGGTGTATACTGTACATAATAACTGACATTACACAGTGACAGTGGTGTATACTGTACATAATAACTGACATTACATAGTGACGTATACTGTACATAATAACTGACATTACACAGTGACAGTGTATACTGTACATAATAACTGACATTACACAGTGACGTATACTGTACATAATAACTGACATTACACAGAGACAGTGTGGTGTATACTGTACATAATAACTGACATTACACAGTGACAGTGTGATGTATACTGTACATAATAACTGACATTACACAGTGACATTACACAGTGACAGTGTGATGTATACTGTACATAATAACTGACATTACACAGTGACAGTGTTTATTTTTTTATTTTTTTTATTTAACTAGGCAGGTCAGTGAAGAACAAATTCTTATTTTCAATGACGGCCTAGGAACAGTGGGTTAACTGCCTGTTCAGGGGCAGAACAACAGATTTGTACCTTGTCAGCTCGGGGATTTGAACTTGCAACCTTCCGGTTACTAGTCCAACGCTCTAACCACTAGGCTACCCTGCCGCCCGGTGTATGCTGTACATAATAACTGACATTACACAGTGACACTGGGGTGTATACTGTACATAATAACTGACATTACACAGTGACAGTGTAGTGTATACTGTACATAATAACTGACATTACACAGTGACAGTGTGGTGTTTACTGTACATACTAACTGACATTACACAGTGACAGTGTGGTGTATACTGTACATGTCTGACTGTTGGCGTGTCTTTGGCTATGCCGGATTATTAAGTGATATGACATGCTACTCTATAAAATCATTTTTCTGTAATTAATATTACCTGATTAAGCTAATAAGGTAGATAATTAACCACAAAATAATATTTATCGAGCTGAAAAAGGAGAATGCAATAAATATTTACTCTGAGCTGCGCTTCGGTAGGTTGGTTGTAGATGCTGGCCGTGTTGCCCAACAGAGATCTTCCTTGTCCTTTGAAGAGTGTCTCTGGTGGTAAACTAGATACTTGGTAGTATCGTGTAGTTTGTTAGAAGAGATCCTTTGTCTGTCCTTTCCTAGCCCACGTTTACAGCTGAGGTTGCTAACGCAACGGCTAGGAGGTATCACTTCATTAGTGAATAAGAGTTCAAAGTTCATACCAAGTTGCCATACTTTAAGCTCATGCTATATTCTGGCTGGTATGGTCGAAATTCATCCATTCGGCGTGTCGATCGTCACCTTCACATTGAGTCACGATGCTAATTTTGTTAGGTTATTATCTGAGCCCTTTTAACGTAGGTCCGTTGTCCACACGTCCTCGAACAGAACGTTTTATTTTCGTAAAGGGCTTATATAGTGGAGGGAGAGAAGGGTGCGTTTCATAGTTTATAACCAATGTCTCTTCACAGGGGCAGGCCACTGATGAAGCAGAGCTTTAACCTTATGAAAACCCAATTCTCTCATTTGGAAGCTAAAATTACATTTAATCTTTTCACAAATAGTTTCATATTTAAACATTTCAATTGCACAACAATTCCATGTGAATCTGATAACTATAATCTGACTATAATCTGAATCTGATAACTATAACTTTCCAAGATACTGTTTATGTCATCCTATCATTAACAAGAATGTCTCAGATGACAACCGAACTGACATCATATTCATTAAGTACCAACACATATTTTAAACTGGTTGGATTACCGAAATGTGGTTCCTTTCCCCCCACCTTTTGATGTTCCCAGACTCTCTATGTTTAACAAAGGCTCTTCAAGAGTCTTTCTGTAGAGTCAAGAGAGCGAGGGAAGGGAGAAAGGTATTTATGGGGGGGTCATAAACCTACCCCCAGGCCAACGTCATGACGCTGTAGATAATAAAGGTGTGGTGGTCTCATTTGGATTTCTTTACTGTCCCATATTTATGGATTTATCACTGTACGTAATGAGGTAGTAAATAACAGTTATTTGTATTAACGAAAATCTTGCCCTGGAAGCATTAATCCTTACATAACTGTCTCACTGGTTGATTTCAATGGTTTTTTTCAGTCTTGGATATTTATAATTTTCCCAAGATGCCCTTTTTTTGTTCTGCTTATTTGTGAAGTTTTGTAAGGGACAGACGACGCTCCAGTTTTCCTATGCCTTTGGGTTCCGTGGAATGATATCCTTGGCCAATGAAGTCGGTGGTGGATGGAAGAATTGCTTTCAAATGTTTTCATGACACGTCATTGTTATCTGGTATACATATTCAGTATACCTCATGAATATTGTTTTACAGTGGATTCACAAGATCTTTACATTCCTCGGTCTTGCTCAGAGGGAACCCCTATGAAAAATAGTATAGTATACTATGGTATAAATACTATAGTATTCACTGTAGTATTTTTGCAGAATTGACTGTAGTATTTACTATAGTATTTATGTTTTATTTTCTCCTTCAGGAAACCTACTGGAGAAATACTAAAAGAGCAAATTTTCCATAACCATATATACACACGGTATATTTACGAACATTGGTCCAAAATCATACATTAGTTACTGTGTGGGAGAGTATTTACTAATCTCGTACTTACAAAAATTGTGTGGAATTGCTCAATTAAGTTCTGGGAGGAGATGTATGTGATAAGATACTACAACCAGGAGGTAGGTAGGACTGGGATCTGAACAGATAGTTCAGTGCTTCTGCTCTGTAGGGAACATAATATATGGTCTATACTTGTAGGTTTCTCACTTATGGGTGGCACAAATTGTAATATGGGGGAGGGGAATGGGCAGGGTATATGCATATTAAATACTGTAGTATATACTGGACTGTAGATTAAAAAGTGTTGTGTTTTTGTACACAGTACTGTAGTTTAAAAGGGTTGTGTTTTTGTATACAGTACTGTAGTTTAAAAAGGGTTGTGTTTTTGTACATAGTACTGTAGTTTAAAAGGGTTGTGTTTTTGTATATAGTACTGTAGTTTAAAAAGGGTTGTGTTTTTGTATATAGTACTGTAGTTTAAAAGGGTTGTGTTTTTGTATACAGTACTGTAGTTAAAAAGGGTTGTGTTTTTGTATATAGTACTGTAGTTTAAAAAGGGTTGTGTTTTTGTATACAGTACTGTAGTTTAAAAGGGTTGTGTTTTTGTATATAGTAGCAGAGGTTAAAAAGGGTTGTGTTTTTGTATACAGTACTGTAGTTTAAAAGGGTTGTGTTTTTGTATACAGTACTGTAGTTAAAAAGGGTTGTGTTTTTGTATATAGTACTGTAGTTTAAAAAGGGTTGTGTTTTTGTATACAGTAGCAGAGGTTAAAAAGGGTTGTGTTTTTGTACACAGTACTGTAGTTTAAAAGGGTTGTGTTTTTGTACACAGTACTGTAGTTTAAAAAGGGTTGTGTTTTTGTATACAGTAGCAGAGGTTAAAAAGGGTTGTGTTTTTGTATACAGTACTGTAGTTTAAAAAGGGTTGTGTTTTTGTACACAGTACTGTAGTTTAAAAGGGTTGTGTTTTTGTACACAGTACTGTAGTTTAAAAGGGTTGTGTTTTTGTACACAGTACTGTAGGTTAAAAGGGTTGTGTTTTTGTACACAGTACTGTAGGTTAAAAAGGGTTGTGTTTTTGTACACAGTACTGTAGGTTAAAAAGGGTTGTGTTTTTGTATACAGTACTGTAGTTTAAAAAGGGTTGTGTTTTTGCGGACTGTAGTGTTTTTTACGAACATTGCTGTAGTATTTACTAGTATTTTTTGCGGATAATACTGTAGTATTTACAATAGTATTCTACAGTGTACTATAGTTTACTATATAATTCTATAGTAAGTACTGTATTATTCTATAGTAAACTGTAGTATTTTTTCATTTGGAAGGGGCATCCTTGACCACTTTGACAACACTTAGGCCATGAAGCATATGCTCTATCACAGAAAAGCATTCGTTCCACTGTGAAAGTTGTTCTGGATTGTAATTAGTTAGGATTGTTGTGCAAAGGGAAGTGCTATTCCAGGAGAAAACATTGGTGGGAGGGTGTATTGTAAAGCAATACATCATGTGTAACTGCTCATGTCAAGCAACTTTTTGTAAGCATGTTTCTCTGCTCCCATGAGCTTATGCACAGCTATATGTGTCTCTCTCTCTCCCTCTCTCTCTCTCATCCTCCCCCAGTATAGCTAAGTCTCTCCCTGATCCTCCCACTGTCTTCCCCATCCTTCCCCAGTATGGTGGAGTCTCTCTCCACATCCTACCTCAGTCTCTCCTATCCTCCCGCAGTTGTCCCATCCTCTCTCCCATCCTCCCCAGTCTCTCCCATCCTTCCCCACTCTCCCATTCTTCCTCAGTCTCCCCCATCACCCCCCAATCTCTCCCATCCTCTCCCAATATAGCTGTCACCCCTATTCTCCCCCATCCTCTCCAGTATTGCTGAGTCAGCAGTATTGGTAAGACAGACCAGCTGGCTGCCTGTTCTAATGTGTTCCAAAGTGGAGTGATCGTCTGACTGTGAATTCCGTGGAGTGCTGTTGAAGAAAACCCTCCGCTTTCTGCCGAACCACAGAACAGCTTGTCTGCCTGTATAGAAACACATTGCTGCCTAAATGTATGTCTGAGGAAGATGATTCATCTTAGATGGTAGTGTTGGAGGAAGTCCTTTGTGAATGGTTTACTATTATTATATTTAAGATGGGGTTTAGTGACCATGTTAGATTGATTTATTTTGTCTTATCCAAATGCATCATATCTTTCTCATATTCTATTACTGTGCCATGGACCCATGTAGTCAGTGGAGAATTGTCCTGCTAGATCTTCATGCTTCAGCAGTTGAGAAGATGCATGTAGATTGCAGTGTGGTCTACTAGGTTTGTACCAGAGGATGGGGGGAGGTTAGGTTAAGAGTGGAGAGGAGAGGTGGAGGTTAGGTTGAGAGCAGAGAGGAGAGGTGGAGGTTAGGTTGAGAGCAGAGAGGAGAGGTGGAGGTTAGGTTGAGAGTGGAGAGGAGAGGTGGAGGTTAGGCTGAGAGCAGAGTGGAGAGGTGAAAGTTTGGTTGAGAGCAGAGAGGAGAGGTGAAGGTTAGGTTGAGAGCAGAGAGGAGAAGTGGAGGTTAGGTTGAGAGGAGAGGTGGAGGTTAGGTTGAGAGTGGAGAGGAGAGGTGGAGATTAGGTTGAGA
Organism: Oncorhynchus tshawytscha; assembly: GCF_018296145.1. Classification (NCBI taxonomy): domain Eukaryota; kingdom Metazoa; phylum Chordata; class Actinopteri; order Salmoniformes; family Salmonidae; genus Oncorhynchus; species Oncorhynchus tshawytscha. The sequence continues at coordinate 38,276,750 of NC_056454.1, forward strand.
GCAGAGAGGAGAGGTGGAGGTTAGGTTGAGAGTGGAGAGGAGAGGTGGAGGTTAGGCTGAGAGCAGAGTGGAGAGGTGAAAGTTTGGTTGAGAGCAGAGAGGAGAGGTGAATGTTAGGTTGAGAGCAGAGAGGAGAGGTGGAGGTTAAGAGTGGACAGGTGGAGGTTAGGTTAAGAGTGGAGAGGAGAGGTGGAGGTTAGGTTGAGAGTGGAGAGGAGAGGTGGAGATTAGGTTGAGAGCAGAGAGGAGAGGTGGAGGTTAGGTTGAGAGTGGAGAGGAGAGGTGGAGATTAGGTTGAGAGCAGAGAGGAGAGGTGGAGGTTAGGTTGAGAGTGGAGAGGAGAGGTAGAGGTTAGGTTGAGAGTGGAGAGGAGAGGTAGAGGTTAGGTTGAGAGTGGAGAGGAGAGGTGGAGATTAGGTTGAGAGCAGAGAGGAGAGGTGGAGGTTAGGCTGAGAGCAGAGAGGAGATGTAGAGGTTAGGTTGAGAGCAGAGAGGAGAGGTAGAGGTTAGGTTGAGAGCAGAGAGGAGATGTAGAGGTTAGGTTGAGAGCAGAGAGGAGAGGTAGAGGTTAGGTTGAGAGCAGAGAGGAGAGGTAGAGGTTAGGTTGAGAGCAGAGAGGAGAGGTAGAGGTTAGGTTGAAAGCAGGGAGGAGAGGTGGAGGTTAGGTTGAGAGCAGAGAGGAGAGGTGGAGGTTAGGTTGAGAGCAGAGAGGAGAGGTAGAGATTAGGTTGAGAGTGGAGAGGAGAGGAGAGGTGGAGGTTAGGTTGAGAGCAGGGAGGAGAGGTGGAGGTTAGGTTGAGAGCAGAGAGGAGAGCTGGAGGTTGGGTTAAGAGTGGATAGGAGAGGTGGCGGTATAGGCTCATTGCTGGTACACAGAGAAACATGCTACTCTGCTGGCTTTATTCAGTATTGTACAGTGGAAAACCCTACAGCCCATATATGTAAATAGGCCAAAGGAATGTGATGCCTCACATGGTTGTGACATCATGTGTGTTACAACATGTCACAGTATATCTACAGAACCCTCCATGTCTCCAAATGTCCCTGTGTTGTTAGGTATTTATTGTTTCTCTGAAAGCCAATGGAGCTCCATAGTCCACACTGTCCACACAGGAGAGGGGGAGGTTGCTGTTCTTCACAGGTTATAGCATGGGAAAATGATACAGACACTGAATAATTTTGTGAGCGAATGGAAGATAAGGTGGTGGTCGTGGTTGATATACGCAGTGCCTAAGATCGTTTGTCAGAGAGAGAGAGAATATGAATTTCAGCAGTAGTAGCAGCAGGAGCAGTAGTGGAGATGATAGTGGCCCTCTTCTCTCTCGTCACTCAGCCTGCTGTCCTTATGTAACATGTAATGAGGTCACATGACTGACTGGGGTCAAGGGGCAGGGGGTGACGAGTGGCTGATGGTGATGCTGATGCTATGGGGCCTGTGAGTCTTACAGTCCAGTACAGTAGCCTACAATGTGATAGGCCAAGTGGACAGACAGACAGTGTTAATCAGTAGTTGTCTGAACAGTATCTGCACAGATTAAACCCTGCCTAATGAGTAACTTATTACGTGTCATTATGATCGTGCTTGTCTAGAGGTAGGATGTGTGCCTTGTCTTCTCCTTAGCAACATCACACGTCACAGTAGACACATCGTGACCCAGAACTGAGTTATATCAGTTGTCTTTGTGACTGCACACTGAGCTGATCATCGTCACCGCCACTGCTGATGCCTTGCAGCACCTTCGTCAGGAGGCCTGAAATATGAGTCCCCTCGGCTCCCCTCAGAATCATCCACCCCCTCACAGCAGGCATGTGCTGTGTTCTGGCATTTGGGGCTTCGCTGTGCTGCTTTTAGTCTTTTTCTGTCTCTCTCTCTCTGTCCCTCTTTATGTGTCTGTCTCTATCTCTCTGTCCCACTTTATGTGTCTGTCTCTATCTCTCTGTCCCTCTTTATCTGTCTGTCTCTCTCTCTCTGTCCCTCTTTATCTGTCTGTCTCTCTCTCTGTCCCTCTTTATCTGTCTGTCTCTCTGTCCCTCTTTATCTGTCTGTCTCTCTCTCGGCTCTCTTTATCTGTCTGTCTTTCTCTCTCTGTCCCTCTTTATGTGTCTGTCTCTATCTCTGTCCCTCTTTATCTGTCTGTCTCTCTGTCCCTCTTTATCTGTCTGTCTCTCTATCCCTCTTTATATGTCTGTCTCTCTATCTCTCTGTCCCTCTTTATCTGTCTGTCTCTCTGTCCCTCTTTATCTGTCTGTCTTTCTCTCTCTGTCCCTCTTTATGTGTCTGTATATCTCTCTCTGTCCCTCTTTATCTGTCTGTCTCTCTCTCTCTGTCCCTCTTTATCTGTATGTCTCTCTCTCTCTGTCCCTCTTTATCTGTCTGTCTCTCTCTCTCTCTGTCCCTCTTTATCTGTCTGTCTCTCTCTCTGTCCCTCTTTATCTGTCTGTCTCTCTATCTCTCTGTCCCTCTTTATCTGTCTCTCTCTATCTCTCTGTCCCTCTTTATCTGTCTGTCTCTCTCTCTGTCCCTCTTTAAGTGTCTGTCTCTATCTCTCTCTGTCCCTCTTTAAGTGTCTGTATCTATCTCTCTGTCCCTCTTTATCTGTCTGTCTCTATCTGTCCCTCTTTATCTGTCTGTCTCTCTATCTGTCCCTCTTTATCTGTCTGTCTCTCTCTCTGTCCCTCTTTATCTGTCTGTCTCTCTCTCTCTGTCCCTCTTTATGTGTCTGTCTCTATCTCTCAATTCAATTCAAGGGGCTTTACTGGCATGGGAAACCTATGTTAACATTGCCAAAGCAAGTGAAGTAGATAATAAACTAAAGTTAAATAAACAATAACAATGAACAGTGAACATTAAACTCACAGAAGTTCCTGAAGAATAAAGACGTTTCAAATGTCATATTATGTCTATATACAGTGTTGTAATGATGTGCAACTAGTTACAAAAGTACAAAAGGGAAAATAGGGAAAAACTAAGTACAAAAGGGAAAATAAATAAACATAAATATTGGTTGTATTTACAATGGTGTTTGTTCTTCACTGGTTGACCTTTTCTTGTGGCAACAGGTCACACATCTTGCTGCTGTGATGGCACACTGTGGTATTTCACCCAGTAGATATGAGAGTTTATCAAAATTGGGCTTGTTTTTGAAGTCTTTGTGGGTCTATGTAATCTGAGGGAAATATGTGTCTCTAATATGGTCATACATTTGGTAGGAGTTTAGGAAGTGGAGCTCAGTTTCCACCTCATTATGTGGGCAGTGTGCACATAGCCTGTCTTCTCTTGAGAGCCAGGTCTGCCTACGATGGCCTTTCTCAATTGCAAGGCTATGCTCACTGAGTCTGTACATAGTCAAAGCTTTCCTTAAGTTTGGGTCAGTCACAGCGGTCAGGTATTCTGCCACTGTGTACTCTCTATTTAGGGCCAAATACCATTCTAGTTTGCTCTGTTTTTTTGTTAATTCTTTCCAATGTGTCAAGTAATTATCTTTTTTTTTCTCATGATTTGGTTGGGTCTAATTGTGTTGCTTTCCTGGGACTCTGTGGGGCCTGTTTGCGTTTGTGAACAGATCCCCAGGACCAGCTTGCTTAGGGGACTCTTCTCCAGGTTCATCTCTCTGTAGGTGATGGCTTTGTTATGGAAGGTTTGGGAATCGCTTCCTTTTAGGTGGTTGTAGAATTGAACAGCTCTTTCTGGATTTTGATAATTAGCGGGTATTGGCCTAATTCTGCTCTGCATGCATTATTTGGTGTTTTACGTTGTACACGTAGGATATTTTTGCAGAATTCTGCATGCAGTCTCAATTTGGTGTTTGTCTCATTTTGTGAATTCTTGGTTGGTGAGCGGACCCCAGACCTCACAACCATGAAGAGAAATGGGTTCTATACCTGATTGCAGTATTTTTTGCCAGATCCTTCCTAATTGGTATGTTGAATTTGATGTTCCTTTTGATGGTTTAGAAGGCCTTTCTGGCAATGGTGTCTAGAATTTGTATTTGTGGTCCTTGTAACTGGACCTTTTTTTTTAACACCATTATTTTAGTCTTACTGAGATTTACTGTCAGGGCCCAGGTCTGGCAGAATCTGTGCAGAAGATCTAGGTGCTGCTGTAGGCCCTCCTTGGTTGGTGAAAGAAGCACCAGATCATCAGCAAACAGTGGACATTTGACTTCAGATTCTAGTAGGGTGAGGCCGGGTGCTGCGGACTGTTCTAGTGCCCTCGCCAATTCGTTGATACAGTTATGTTGGAGTCATTAAAACTAGTTTTTCAACCACTACACAAATGTCTTGTTAACAAACTATAGTTTTGGCAAGTCGGTTAGGACATCTACTTTGTGTACGACACAAGTCATTTTTCCAAAAATTGTACAGACAGATTATTTCACTGTATCACAATTCCAATGGGTCAGAAGTTCACATACACTAAGTTGACTGTGCCTTTAAACAGCTTGGAAAATTACAGAAAATTATGTCATGGCTTTAGAAGCTTCTGTTAGGCTAATTGACATCATTTTAATCAATTGGAGGTGTACCTGTGGATGTATTTCAAGGCCTACCTTCAAACTCAGTGCCTCTGCTTGACATCATGGGGAAATCAAAAGAAATCAGCCAAGACCTCAGAAAAACATTTGTAGACCTCCACAAATCAGGTTCATTCTTGGGAGCAATTTCCATACGCCTGAAGGTACCACATTCATCTGTACAAACAATAGTACGCAAGTATAAACACCATGGACCACATAGCTGTCATACCGCTCAGGAAGGAGAAGCGTTCTGTCTCCTAGAGATGAACGTACTTTGGAGCAAAGGACCTTGTGAAGATGCTGGAGGAAACAGGTACAAAAGTATCTATATACACAGTAAAACGAGTCCTATATCGACATAACCTGAATGGCCACTCAGCAAGGAAAAAGCCACTGCTCCAAAACCGCCATAAAAAAGCCATAATACGGTTTGCAACTGCACATGGGGACAAAGATTGTACGTTTTGGAGAAATGTTCTCTGGTCTGATGAAACAAAAATAGATCTGATTGGCCATAATGACCGTCATTCTGTTTGGAGGAAAAAGGGGGAGGCTTGCAAGCTGAAGAACACCATCCCAACCGTGAAGCACGGGGGTGGCAGCATCATGTTGTGGGGGTGCGTTGCTGCAGGAGGGACTGGTGCACTTCACAAAATAGATGGCATAATGAGGAGGGAAAATTATGTGGCTCTATTGAGCTTGGTTGCAAATGGGTCTTCCAAATGGACAATGACCCCAAGCATACTTCCAAAGTTGTGGCAAAGTGGCTTAAGGACAACAAAGTCAAATCAAAATCAAATCAAATTTTATTTGTCACATACACATGGTTAGCAGATGTCAATGCGAGTGTAGCGAAATGCTTGTGCTTCTAGTTCCGACCATGCAGTACTATCTAACAAGTAATCTAACAATTTCACAACAAGTACCTTATACACACAAGTGTAAAGGAATGAATAAGAATATGTACATAACAATATATAGATGAGTTATGGCCGAACGGCATAGGCAAGATGCAGTAGATGGTATGGACTGCAGTATATACATATGAGATGATTAATGTAGGGTATGTAAACATTATATAAAGTGGCATTGTTTAAAGTGGCTAGTGACACATTTATTACATCCTATTTTTTATTATTAAAGTGGCTAGAGATTTGAGTCCGTATGTTGGCAGCAGCCACTCAATGTTAGTGATAGCTGTTTAACAGCTGATGACCTTGAGATAAAAGCTGTTTTTCAGTCTCTCGGTCCCTGCTTTGATGCACCTGTACTGACCTCGCCTTCTGGATGATAGCGGGGTGAACAGGCAGTGGCTCGGGTGGTTGTTGTCTTTGATGATCTTTTTGTCCTTCCTGTGACATCGGGTGGTGTAGGTGTCCTGGATTGCAGGTAGTTTGCCCCCGGTGATGCGTTGTGCAGACCTCACTACCCTCTGGAGAGCCTTATGGTTGTGGGTGGAGCAGTTGCCGTACCAGGCGGCGATACAGCTCGACAGGATGCTCTCGATTGTGCATCTGTAAAAGTTTGTGAGTGTTTTTAGTGACAAGCCAAATTTTTTCAGCCTCCTGAGGTTGAAGAGGCGCTGCTGCTCCTTCTTCACCACGCTGTCTGGGGGGGGTCCATTTCAGTTTGTCCGTGATGTGTACGCAGATTAATTTAAAACTTTCCACCTTCTCCACTTATCCACTACTGTCCCGTTGATGTGGATAGGGGGCTGTTCCCTCTGCTGTTTCCTGAAGTCCACGATCATCTCCTTTGTTTTGTTGAAATTGAGTGTGAGGTTATTTTCCTGACACCACACTCCGAGGGCCCTCACCTCCTCCCTATAGGCCGTCTCGTCATTGTTTGATAATCAAGCCTACCACTGTAGTGTCATCTGCAAACTTGATGATTGAGTTGGAGGCGTGCGTGGCCACTCAGTCATGGGTGAACAGGGAGTACAGGAGAGGGCTGAGAACGCACCCTTGTGGGGCCCCAGTGTTGAGGATCAGCTGGGTGTAGATGTTGTTTCCTACCCTCAACACCTGGGGGCGGCCCGTCAGGAAGTCCAGGACCCAGTTGCACAGGGTGGGATTGAGACCCAGGGTCTCGAGCTTGATGACGAGTTTGGAGGGTACTATGGTGTTAAATGCTGAGCTGTAGTCGATGAACAACATTCTCACATAGGTATTCCTCTTGTCCAGATGGTTTATGGCAGTGTGCAGTGTGATTGTGTCTGTGTTGTCTATGGACCTATTGGGGTGGTAAGCAAATTGGAGTGGGTCTAGGGTGTCAGGTAGGGTGTCGGTGATATGATCCTTGACTAGTCTCTCAAAGCACTTCATGATGATGGAAGTGAGTGCTACGGGGCGATAGTCATTTATCTCAGTTACCTTAGCTTTCTTGGGAACAGGAAAAATGGTGGTCCTCTTGAAGCATGTGGGAACAGCAGACTGGGATAAGGTTTGATTGAATATGTCCGTAAACACACCAGCCAGCTGGTCTGTGCATGCTCTCAGCTAGGGATGCCATCTGGGCCGGCAGTTTTGCGAGGGTTAGCACGTTTAAATGTTTTACTCACGTTGGCTGCAGTGAAGGAGACCCCACAGGTTTTGGTAGTGGCCGTATCAAAGCGAGAGAAGAAGTTTTTAGTTTGTCTTGGAGCAAGACATTGTGGTCTGCGACGGGGCTGGTATTCTTTTTGTAGTCCGTGATTGACTGTAGACCCTGCCAAATACCTCTCGTGTCCGAGCCGTTGAATTGTGACTCTACTTTGTCTCTATACTGACGCTTAGCTTGTATGATTGCCTTGCGGAGAGAATAGCTACACTGTTTGTATTCGGTCATGTTTCCAGTCGCCTTGCCCTGATTAAAAGCAGTGGTTCGCACTTTCAGTTTTGCGCGAATGCTGCCATCAATCCATGGTTTCTGGTTGGGGAAGGTTTTGGAGTGGCCATCACAAAGCCCTGACCTCAATCCTATAGAAAATATGTGGGCAGAACTGAAAAAGCGTGTGCGAGCAAGGAGGCCTACGAACCTGACTCAGTTACACCAGCTCTGTCAGGAGGAATGGGCCAAAATTCACCTAACTTATTGTTGGAAGCTTGTGGAAGGCTACCCAAAACATTTGACCCAAGTTAAACAATTTAAAGGCAATGCTACCAAGTACTAATTGAGTGTATGTAAACTTCTGACCCACTGGGAATGTGATGAAAGAAATAAAAGCTGAAAAAAATCATTGTCTCTTTTATTCTGACATTTCACATTCTTAAAATAAAGTGGGGATCCTAACTGACCTAAGACAGGGAATTTTTACATGGATTAAATGTCAGGAATTGTGAAGAACTGAGTTTAAATGTATTTGGCTAAGGTGTATGTAAACTTCCGACTTCAAGATGTTGAAGAGGGTGGGGCTGCATCCCTGTCTCACCCCACCTCTCTCTCCCTCTCTTTCCCATCTCTCAATATCCCCCTCTTTGCCTTTCTCCCTCTTTCTCCCCTTCTCTTTCTGTCCCTATCCCACTTTTTTTTTCAGCCCCTACTTTCTATTTATGTTCAGTCTGTCCCTATAGCTTCCTCTATCTCCACTTCACACTTTCTCGTTCTGTCTTTTCCACTCTGACTGAGTGAGTGGGTGTTGTACCGGGGAACTCTCCCACCCGCCATTGACTCGTTAATAAGAGAAAGGGTGGTGTGTGTGTGTTGTGTGTGGCATCTGGGGGGCAGCTCTTCTGATCGTAATGACATGAGACTGGCTCTGCCTGAGGCTGGGTGGGGGACCCAGCCACCGTATCCACCCCCACCCAGGGAGACAGAGACTGCGACACACTATCTCTCTGTCTCTGTCTCTCTTTCTCCCCCCTCTCTCTTTTGCTTGCTCTCCCTCCCTCTCTCGCTCTCTCTTTCACTCTCTCCCTCCCCTCTCTCTGCCCCACTCTCTCTCTGTCTCTCTTGTCTCATTCTAATCAGACCTGTGCTCTTCTGAGAAAGGACTATTGAATACATTAGCAATAGACTACTTTGATCCAGGAATCAAAAGATCCCACACAAAAGGAACAATCCCCTTGAAGGTTGATTAACCTTGTTGCACCGGGCCTAAAAAGGCAACAGACGTTGACCAAGCTTTCTTTTAACCTTTTAGATAAATGAATCCCACTGCTGCTTCCAGTGAATCTAGTAGAAGTTGTAATGACCAACCACACTATACTGCACGTCATGGTGGTTTAACTGATCATCTACCCTGTCACTCACTCACAGTTCTAACACTAGTTCACTCTGCTCCCTTCAGTCTGAGATTTGTTTTTGAATTCTTTGTGGGTCTGTGTAATCTGAGGGAATATGTCTCTCTCTCTCTCTCTCTCTCTCTCTCTTTCTCTCTCTCTCTCTTTCTGTCTGTCTCTCTTTCTCTCTCTCTCTCTCTCTGTCTCTCTCTCCTTCGCTCTCTGTCTCTCGTTCTCACTGTCTTTCTGTCTCTCTCTCTGTCTTTCACTCTCTTTCTGTCTCTTTCTCTCTCTCTCTGCCTGTCTCTCTCTTTCTCTGTTTGTGTCTATCTCACTGTTCAGTTCCTCCTCATGCAGTATTGATCCAGCCAGTCTCTCTTTATTCCCACTCTTTCTCCACTTAATGTGGTTTCCAATGTGATCACTTCAACTAAGATCGGCTGGTTTGCTCACCGCTCGCCAGCTGTGGGCTTCAAAAACATTCCTATATTTGTGAGTTGTGTCTCCTGGCTCACCAGCTTTAATCAGGGTCCCTGTGATCCCGCTTGGAGAGGCATATTCCCGCCCACGCAACGTACGGACTCCACCTCTGTAGCACCTGGTTGCAGGCCTATCATAGCCACCTTCACTCAGTGCTCAGTACATTCTGACAATATTAGGACATGGGCTCCTGACTGGTGCAGTGGTCTAAGGCACTGCATCTCAGTGCAAGAGGCCTCACTACAGACCCTGGTTCGATTCCAGGCTGTATCACAACCGGCCGTGATTGGGAGTCCCATAGGGCGGCGCACAATTGGCCTGGCGTCGTCCGTCCGGGTTAGGGATTGGCCGGGGTAGGCCGTCATTGTAAATAAGAGTTTGTTCTTAACTGACTTGCCTAGTTAAATACGGACAAATAAAAATACTGTAGGGTAACCATATAGCCTTTTATCTGTTCAGGATTACAGCTTTCATAGTGATGACACAGCTCACAAACTTCACTGACCTGTGTAAGCATGGTAAATATTCCTCACTGACCTGTGTAAGCACGGTAAACATTCCTCACTGACCTGTGTAAGCATGGTAAACATTCCTCACTGACCTGTGTAAGCATGGTAAATATTCCTCACTGACCTGTGTAAGCACGGTAAACATTCCTCACTGACCTGTGTAAGCATGGTAAATATTCCTCACTGACCTGTGTAAGCATGGTAAATATTCCTCACTGACCTGTGTAAGCATGGTAAACATTCCTCACTGACCTGTGTAAGCACGGTAAATATTCCTCACTGACCTGTGTAAGCATGGTAAACATTCCTCACTGACCTGTGTAAGCATGGTAAATATTCCTCACTGACCTGTGTAAGCATGGTAAATATTCCTCACTGACCTGTGTAAGCATGGTAAACATTCCTCACTGACCTGTGTAAGCATGGTAAACATTCCTCACTGACCTGTGTAAGCATGGTAAATATTCCTCACTGACCTGTGTAAGCACTGGTAAATATTCCTCACTGACCTGTGTAAGCATGGTAAATATTCCTCACTGACCTGTGTAAGCATGGTAAATATTCCTCACTGACCTGTGTAAGCATGGTAAACATTCCTCACTGACCTGTGTAAGCATGGTAAACATTCCTCACTGACCTGTGTAAGCATGGTAAACATTCCTCACTGACCTGTGTAAGCATGGTAAATATTCCTCACTGACCTGTGTAAGCATGGTAAACATTCCTCACTGACCTGTGTAAGCATGGTAAATATTCCTCACTGACCTGTGTAAGCATGGTAAACATTCCTCACTGACCTGTGTAAGCATGGTAAACATTCCTCACTGACCTGTGTAAGCACGGTAAACATTCCTCATAATAACAATGACAACTACAGAGGGGTTCAGACAGCAAAAATATGTCATATTTTTCAGGGACAAATGTCACAAATGTCTTGGCCCTTTATAGGGTTCAGCTGACTCCTACACTAGCCAATCATTTTACTGTTGTCTTGTTGCCTGGCTATTATCTAACTGTTACCTGACTGTTGTCTGACTGTTATATTGTCTCTCTGCAGGGGTCAGCTGACTCCTACACTAGCCAATCATTTTACTGTTGTCTTGTTGCCTGGCTATCATCTAACTGTTACCTGACTGTTATCTGACTGTTTTATTGTCCCTCTGCAGGGTTCAGCTGACTCTTACACTAGCCGACCATCGGACTCAGATGTCTCCTTGGAGGAGGAACCGGCAGGCGGAAAGCTGGAGAAGGAGCAGCAGGCTGCTGTACAGCTGGAGAGGGCCAAGGTGAGACACCTGCAGGGTGTTCCACTGTGGAGCCTTATGCTATACTAGGCACATAGGTTCAGAACAAGGCCCCTATCATTGGAAAGGTCCCAGTAGGCAAGGCTGGTTGAAATTAAGTTATTTATTAAAAGCACATTACAACCAGAACTGGTATATTTGCAGAACATTTTGCCCACTGGGTTATGGTTGAGCTTATCTAGCTAGGCTAGGCACTCTTCTTATACATGGCGTTTCCTGTATCGTCTCAGGCCAAAGCCGTGGCCTTTGCTGTGAAGACTAACATCAGTTACTGTGGAGCCCTGGATGAGGATGTCCCTGTGGCAGGAACCGCCATCTCCTTCGATGCCAAGGACTTCCTGCACATTAAAGAGGTACAATATACTGTACAGTACATAACAACTCTACTGCTACAGCTATGCCTGTGTCTGAAATGGCATTCTATTACCTATGTAGTGAACTACTTTTGGCCGGAGCCCATGAGTAAGTGCACTATATAGGGAATAGGGTGCCATTTCAGACAACCTATGTTTGCTGCAAGCCATATCTGTTCAAGGGCCATTATGGATGAATCAATATCAATAATGCATGTCCCATTTTAGATCCGAGAACAATGGACTAGTGAGTGTGTATACAGCCTAGTATGTCTGTGGAGTTTACACACTCTTCTTTTCTATTCTGAGTCATTGTGTTGTTTTGTGTTGACTTTCAAAGTTGCATAGAGTATGTACTGTATGCAGGGCCGGCTCTAGGCATAAGTGACATAAGCAGTCGCCTAGGGCCCCCGGCCGTTAGAGGGCCCCGACCCAAAATATGTTTTTCTTTATTTTTCGGGGGGAACTCAGTCAGGGTTTCAACTTGCTGTTGAGAGTTAGAATAGTAGAATACACAAGGTGCAAGATCTAAATGTGGTTGTGCATCAGCAATTTTCAGTTTTTCTCCTGTTTTGTCACTCAGTTAGCCCATGTCAGCTAACATTGTTTAGATTGTTACGTTAGTCTAGCCAGTTATCTAAACGTATAGTAATCATGTCCGAATACCAGTGGTGTAAAATACTTGAGTAAAAATACTTTAAAGTACTACTTCAGTAGTTTTGGGGGTATCTGTACTTTACTTTACTATTTATATTTTTGACAACTTTTCTTTTACTACACTACATTTCTAAAGAAAATAATGTACATTTACTACATACATTTTCCCTGACACCCAAAAGTATAAATGTGTATAATTGCAGGAAATTAGCTTTAAAATTACAACATTTTCTCTCCACCCCATGGTAAAATGTGTATACCGGAAGCAAACTTGCTTTAAAACTGCAATAATGTCTCTCTTCCCATTGGCAAAATTAGTAGAATGACATGACATTTGTTATAAATTGCTCAATTGTCTCTTCGCCCCATGGCAAAATGTGTAGAACTGCAGAAAACTTGCTTTGAAACGGCAACATTTTCGCTACACCACATGACAAAATGTGTAGAATTGTAGGAAATTAACTTTAAAGCGTACATTTTTCTGTCCACCGTCATTTCTCTCCACCCGCTTGGTGGGGACTAAGATTGAATCATACTACACCGGCTCTGATGCTCGTCGGATGTGGCAGGGCTTGCAAACCATTACAGACTACAAAGGGAAGCACAGCCGAGAGCTACCCAGTGACACGACCCTACCAGACGAGCTAAACTACTTCTATGCTCTCTTTGAGGCAAATAACACTGAAACATGCATGAGAGCACCAGCTGTTCCGGAAGACTATGATCACGCTTTCCGCAGCCAATGTGAGTAAGACCTTTAAACAGGTCAATATTCACAAGGCCGCAGGGCCAGACGGATTACCAGGACATGTACTGCGAGCATGCTCTGACCAATTGGCAAGTGTCTTCACTGACATTTTCAACCTGTCCCTGACTGAGTCTATAATACCAACATGTTTTAAGCAGACCACCATAGTGCCTGTGCCCAAGAACACTAAGGTAACTCGCCTAAAGGACTACCAACTCGGAGCACTCACGTCTGTAGCCATGAAGTGCTTTAAAATGCTGGTCATGGCTCACATCAACACCATTCTCCCAGAAACCCTAGACCCACTCCAATTTGCATACCGCCCCAACAGATCCACAGATTATGCAATCTCTATTACACTCCACACTGCCCTTTCCCACCTGGACCAAAGAAACACCTATGCGAGAACGCTATTCATTGACTACATCTCAGCGTTCAACACCATAGGGCCCTCAAAGCTCATCAATAAGTTAAGGACTTTGGGACTAAACACCTCCCTCTGCAACTGGATCCTGGACTTCCTGACGGGCTGCTCCCAGGTGGTAAGGGTAGGTAACAAGACATCCGCCACGCTGATCCGCAACACAGGGAGCCCTCAGGGATGTGTGCTCTGTCCCCTCCTGTACTCCCTATTCACTCATGACTGCACGGCCAGGCACGACTCCAACACCATCATTAAGTTTGCCGATGACACAACAGTAATAGGCCTGATTTTGCGAGTCGTAGAACCACTGAATTCTAATTTCAAAGCTGTGGCAAGTTTAGCGTAGTCATTTAGCACGTGTTGCTGTTGTAGACTAATGAACCTTGTCACGTGTCTATTCGATGTTCGCTTCAACAGGTAAACCCTGTCACAACCCGTAGCGTTCGTGTAGCCATCCAACGCATCCTCTATGTCAGCTAGGAACGTCTCAGTATCGTTTGGCTGACCTGGAACGGGGTCAAAGGTGGGGAAATTCTTGATGAGTTTGTCAAGGTATTCCGCGCCAAGCGAGCGGAGAGGGTTGGCTTCATCCTGTGGAGAGATTGGGGCCGAAAGGCCAAGAGGAGAAGCTAAGCCTTGTTGTTGTTGGCCAAGAAGCGCAATATTACTCTGTGCCGAATGGCCAAGAGGAGAAGACTGAGGGACACATGAGGGAGGCCTGAAAGGTCTGAAAGGTCTGAAACCTATCGTCTTTACTCCTGTGATTACAGGGCTCCGGTTGCTTGGATTGGTAGTCACGCTGTAGAGCGTGACCATTCTGGATTTCCTCCAGATGGTACCTAAGGGTGGTATTCTGCTGCATTGCAGAGTCCACTTGAGTGCTTAGAGTACTGATTTTGGACACGTGAGTGTCACACTTGCTCTTTTCGTTCTCAAACTTATCTGTCATGGTTTGCAGATAGAGGTCTTGAGTACGGAGCGAGAGATTCAGTGAGGAGATTTCCTCCGCTTGGGGCTGTTTTTCTGCAAAGGGACCAGGACGACTGATCCGTGTAAAGGAAAGAATGAATGGGGCCATGTATCGTGAGATTTTGAGTGAAAACCTCCTTCCATCAGCAAGGGCATTGAAGATGAAACGTGGCTGGGTCTTTCAGCATGACAATGATCCCAAACACACCGCCCGGGCAACGAAAGAGTGGCTTCGTAAGAAGCATTTCAAGGTCCTGGAGTGGCCTAGCCAGTCTCCAGATCTCAACCCCATAGAAAATCTTTGGAGGGAGTTGAATGTCCGTGTTGCCCAGCAACAGCCCCAAAACATCACTGCTCTAGAGGAGATCTGCATGGAGGAATGGGCCAAAATACCAGCAACAGTGTGTGAAAACCTTGTGAAGACTTACAGAAAACGTTTGACCTCTGTCATTGCCAACAAAGGGTATATAACAAAGTATTGAGATTTTTTATTTTTTTATTTTACCTTTATTTAACCAGGTAGGCAAGTTGAGAACAAGTTCTCATTTACAATTGCGACCTGGCCAAGATAAAGCAAAGCAGTTCGACAGATACAACGACACAGAGTTACACATGGAGTAAAACAAACATACAGTCAATAATACAGTATAAACAAGTCTATATACAATGTGAGCAAATTAGGTGAGAAGGGAGGTAAAGGCAAAAAAGGCCATGGTGGCAAAGTAAATACAATATAGCAAGTAAAACACTGGAATGGTAGTTTTGCAATGGAAGAATGTGCAAAGTAGAAAAAAAATAATGGGGTGCAAAGGAGCAAAATAAATAAATAAATTAAAATTAAATACAGTTGGGAAAGAGGTAGTTGTTTGGGCTAAATTATAGGTGGGCTATGTACAGGTGCAGTAATCTGTGAGCTGCTCTGACAGTTGGTGCTTAAAGCTAGTGAGGGAGATAAGTGTTTCCAGTTTCAGAGATTTTTGTAGTTCGTTCCAGTCATTGGCAGCAGAGAACTGGAAGGAGAGGCGGCCAAAGAAAGAATTGGTTTTGGGGGTGACTAGAGAGATATACCTGCTGGAGCGTGTGCTACAGGTGGGAGATGCTATGGTGACCAGCGAGCTGAGATAAGGGGGACTTTACCTAGCAGGGTCTTGTAGATGACATGGAGCCAGTGGGTTTGGCGACGAGTATGAAGCGAGGGCCAGCCAACGAGAGCGTACAGATCCAATGGTGGGTAGTATATGGGGCTTTGGTGATAAAACGGATTGCACTGTGATAGACTGCATCCAATTTGTTGAGTAGGGTATTGGAGGCTATTTTGTAAATGACATCGCCAAAGTCGAGGACTGGTAGGATGGTCAGTTTTACAAGGGTATGTTTGGCAGCATGAGTGAAGGATGCTTTGTTGCGAAATAGGAAGCCAATTCTAGATTTAACTTTGGATTGGAGATGTTTGATATGGGTCTGGAAGGAGAGTTTACAGTCTAACCAGACACCTAAGTATTTGTAGTTGTCCACGTATTCTAAGTCAGAGCCGTCCAGAGTAGTGATGTTGGACAGGCTGGTAGGTGCAGGTAGCGATCGGTTGAAGAGCATGCATTTAGTTTTACTTGTATTTAAGAGCAATTGGAGGCCACGGAAGGAGAGTTGTATGGCATTGAAGCTTGCCTGGAGGGTTGTTAACACAGTGTCCAAAGAAGGGCCGGAAGTATACAGAATGGTGTCGTCTGCGTAGAGGTGGATCAGGGACTCACCAGCAGCAAGAGCGACCTCATTGATGTATACAGAGAAGAGAGTCGGTCCAAGAATTGAACCCTGTGGCACCCCCATAGAGACTGCCAGAGGTCCGGACAGCAGACCCTCCGATTTGACACACTGAACTCTATCAGAGAAGTAGTTGGTGAACCAGGCGAGGCAATTATTTGAGAAACCAAGGCTGTCGAGTCTGCCGATGAGGATGTGGTGATTGACAGAGTCGAAAGCCTTGGCCAGATCAATGAATACGGCTGCACAGTAATGTTTCTTATCGATGGCGGTTAAGATATCGTTTAGGACCTTGAGCGTGGCTGAGGTGCACCCATGACCAGCTCTGAAACCAGATTGCATAGCAGAGAAGGTATGGTGAGATTCGAAATGGTCGGTAATCTGTTTGTTGACTTGGCTTTCGAAGACCTTAGAAAGGCACGGTAGGATAGATATAGGTCTGTAGCAGTTTGGGTCAAGAGTGTCCCCCTTTGAAGAGGGGGATGACCGCAGCTGCTTTCCAATCTTTGGGAATCTCAGACGACACGAAAGAGATGTTGAACAGGCTAGTAATAGGGGTGGCAACAATTTCGGCAGATAATTTTTAGAAAGAAAGGGTCCAGATTGTCTAGCCCGGCTGATTTGTAGGGGTCCAGATTTTGCAGCTCTTTCAGAACATCAGCTGAATGGATTTGGGAGAAGGAGAAATGGGGAAGGCTTGGGCGAGTTGCTGTTGGGGGTGCAGTGCTGTTGTCCGGGGTAGGAGTAGCCAGGTGGAAAGCATGGCCAGCCGTAGAAAAATGCTTATTGAAATCCTCAATTATGGTGGATTTATCATTGGTGACAGTGTTTCCTATCTTCAGTGCAGTGGGCAGCTGGGAGGAGGTGTTCTTATTCTCCATGGACTTTACAGTGTCCCAGAACTTTTTGAGTTAGTGTTGCAGGAAGCAAATTTCTGCTTGAAAAAGCTAGCCTTGGCTTTTCTAACTGCCTGTGTATAATGGTTTCTAGCTTCCCTGAACAGCTGCATATCACGGGGCTGTTCGATGCTAATGCAGAACGCCATAGGATGTTTTTGTGTTGGTTAAGGGCAGTCAGGTCTGGGGAGAACCAAGGGCTATATCTGTTCCTGGTTCTAAATTTCTTGAATGGGGCATGTTTATTTAAGATGGTTAGGAAGGCATTTTTAAAAAATATCCAGGCATCCTCTACTGACGGGATGAGATCAATATCCTTCCAGGATACCCCGGCCAGGTCGATTAGAAAGGCCTGCTCGCAGAAGTGTTTCAGCGAGCATTTTACAGTGATGAGTGGAGGTCGTTTGACCGCTGACCCATTACGGATGCAGGCAATGAGGCAGTGATCGCTGAGATCTTGGTTGAAGACAGCAGAGGTGTATTTAGAGGGGAAGTTGGTTAGGATGATATCTATGAGGGTGCCCGTGTTTAAGGCTTTGGGGAGGTACCTGGTAGGTTCATTGATAATTTGTGTGAGATTGAGGGCATCAAGTTTAGATTGTAGGATGGCTGGGGTGTTAAGCATGTTCCAGTTTAGGTCACCTAGCAGCACGAACTCTGAAGATAGATGGGGGGCAATCAGTTCACATATGGTGTCCAGAGCACAGCTGGGGGCAGAGGGTGGTCTATAGCAGGTGGCAACGGTGAGAGACTTGTTTTTAGAGAGGTGGATTTTTAAAAGTAGAAGTTCAAATTGTTTGGGTACAGACCTGGATAGTAGGACAGAACTCTGCAGGCTATCTTTGCAGTAGATTGCAACACCGCCCCCTTTGGCAGTTCTATCTTGTCTGAAAATGTTGTAGTTTGGAATTAAAATTTCTGAATTTTTGGTGGTCTTCCTAAGCCAGGATTCAGACACAGCTAGAACATCCGGGTTGGCTGAGTATGCTAAAGCAGTGAATAGAACAAACTTAGGGAGGAGGCTTCTAATGTTAACATGCATGAAACCAAGGCTATTACGGTCACAGAAGTCATCAAAAGAGAGCGCCTGGGGAATAGGAGTGGAGCTAGGCACTGCAGGGCCTGGATTCAGATAAACTTTTGTTATTGACCAAATACTTATTTTCCACCATAATTTGCAAATAAATTCATTAAAAATCCTACAATGTGATTTTCTGGATTTTTTTTTCTCATTTTGTCTGTCATAGTTGAAGTGTACCTGAAAATTGATGAAAATTACAGGCCTCTCTCATCTTTTTAAGTGGGAGAACTTGCACAATTGGTGGCTGACTAAATACTTTTTTGCCCCACTGTATATAAATGTAGGCAAGTCAGTTAAGAACAAATTCTTATTTACAATGACGGCCTGCCAGGGAACAGTGTAACAGTGTAACCCACTTTTCCCTGGCAGGCCGTCATTGTAAATAAGAATTGCCTTGTTCAGGGGCAGAACGACCTTATCAGCACGGGGATTCGATCCAGCAACCTTTTGGTTAGTTGCCCAACGCTCTAACCACTAGGCTACCTGCCACCCCAAAAAGACAAATACATAGTCAAGAAAGAGTGTGCTCTTTCCAGTCTTTCCAGTCTTTCCAGTCTTTCCAGTCTTTCCAGTCTTTCCAGTCTTTCCAGTCTTTCCAGTCTTTCCAGTCTTTCCAGTCTTTCCAATCCTCTGAAGCAGGTCGTCAGCAGATTGTCACTGTCAAAAACACTGTCCTTGGAGAGCAATTCAGAGGTAATAATTTTGCGCGGACTGAGCAAGCATTTATTTTTTTAAATTTATTTTACCCCCTTTTTCTCCACAATTCCAGTTGGTAGTTACAGTCTTGTCCCATTGCTTCAACTCCCGTATGGACTCAGGAGAGGCAAAAGTCGAGAACCATGTGTCCTCTGAAACACTTCCCCGCCAAGCAAGGTACTTGGAGTCAAACAGACAGGCCTGCTTCTTGACACACTGCACGCTTAACCCCGGAAGCCAGCCGCACAAATGTGTCAGGGGAAACACCGTACACCTAGCGACCGTGTCAGCATGCATGCACCCAGCCCGCCACAGTAGTCGCTAGAGCGCGATGGGACAAGGACCGGCCAAACAAGATCCGGCCAAACCTGGACGACGTTGGGCCATTTGTGCGTCGCCTCATGGTTCTCCTGTTCACGGCCGACTGCGGCAAAGCCCGGTATCTAACCAGGATCTGTAGTAACGCAGCTAGCACTGCGATGTAGTGCCTTAGACCACTGCACCACTCAGGAGGCCCTGAGCAAGCATTTATGCGGTCCGGGTACAAGGGGTGGCATGTGTCTAAAATGATTTTGTGAGCATTGCGGAGGGCACTGACCTTAAAGATCTCATCCAGGCCTGTCTGTTTGACTCCAAGTACCTTGCTTGCTGTGGTGATAATCCTTCTCAGCATATTTCTCTTGCTGACAGTGGCATTGCCAAACCAACAAACAATAGCAAAAGTAAAAATACTCTCAATGAAAAATGTGTAAAACAGAGTCAGTATAGTACAGTCAACATTTAAAAGATCCCAGCTTTTTTTTGAGAAAGTACAGGCTCTGTGGACCCTTTTTGTAGATCACGTCTGTACATTTACTCCACTGAAGCTTTATATTTGTATTCCTCTACAATCACTATGTTCTGACCTCTGATAGATGTGTGATTCATCACACCACTCTACAAAGTTATTTAGGACTGGGCCATGGTGTTCCTTGTTTTTCATCATGCAACAGGCTGATCAAGGCAGTGTCATCAGGCTCAGGAAGTCCAATAGCCACAAAACCAGCCCCCCATCTAAGGAGAAGTCCCGAATTAGTCTCTGTGCCAGAATGTAAGGCTGGATTGTGTTGAAGGAAGAATAAAAGTCCTACAAACAAAACCCTGACATGGGATTTCCTCTCGATGTCTATAGACTATGTTGAGGAGAGTAGAAATGGCATCATCAACTTCTCTGCTGGGCTGATAGGCAAAGTGAAACGGGTCGAGGAGCTTCTGGGTGGCGCTGAGAACATGACTTTTCATCATTTTCTCAAGGCGTTTCATTACTAAGGATGTCAAGGCGACAGGGCGGTAGTCATTCAGCACAGTGGGATTAGATGCTTTAGGAATGGGTATAATTATTGAGTTTTTCCACAATACTGGCACGTGTTGCTGGTCGAGCGAGGATTGGAAAATGTCTGTAAAAACACCAGCCAGTTGTTTAGCACAGTGCTTTAACACATGTCCACTTATTTTAGCTGAGCTTTTGTGTGTGTTACATCCCCTGAACAACTTCAAAACATCATCCTGTTTAACAACAACCCTCTCAAACATTTGTAATGATGCTTCCATTTGGTTTACCTCTGACATAAAGTTGTCTGAATCAAATCTTGAGAAGAAAACATTCAGTTCATTCACCATGTTCTGGCCCTCATGTCTCCCAAGGTCAGCACTGTTTTTTCCCCTGATCTCACGTTGTACATCTCTTAAAGCCTGTCTATCACCCTCAGCATAAACTGCCTTCTTCCTATTAAGTAGTGATTTTAGATTTTTTGATACCCAAGGCTTATTGTTAGAGAAGATTTTTCAGGTTTTAGTAGGCACAATTGACAACACAGAAGTTTACAGAAGTCTGAAACAACATCTGTGAGTTCATCGAGATCAGTGCTGCTGTCCTCAAATACCTCCCACATAGTACAGTCAAAACACCCCTGGAGACCAAATAACTCCCACACAGTACAGTCAAAACACCCCTGGAGACCAAATAACTCCCACATAGTACAGTCAAAACACCCCTGGAGACCAAATAACTCCCACACAGTACAGTCAAAACACCCCTGGAGACCAAATACCTCCCACATAGTACAGTCAAAACACCCCTGGAGACCAAATAACTCCCACACAGTACAGTCAAAACACCCCTGGAGACCAAATACCTCCCACATAGTACAGTCAAAACACCCCTGGAGACCAAATACCTCCCACATAGTACAGTCAAAACACCCCTGGAGACCAAATACCTCCCACACAGTACAGTCAAAACACCCCTGGAGACCAA
Organism: Oncorhynchus tshawytscha; assembly: GCF_018296145.1. Taxonomy (NCBI): domain Eukaryota; kingdom Metazoa; phylum Chordata; class Actinopteri; order Salmoniformes; family Salmonidae; genus Oncorhynchus; species Oncorhynchus tshawytscha. Next base: position 38,297,640 of record NC_056454.1, read on the forward strand.
ATACCTCTCAGTACAGTCAAAACACCCCTGGAGACCAAATACCTCCCACATAGTACAGTCAAAACACCACTGGAGACCAAATATCTCCCACAAATTACAGTCAAAACACCCCTGGAGACCAAATACCTCTCAGTACAGTCAAAACACCCCTGGAGACCAAATACCTCCCACATAGTACAGTCAAAACACCCCTGGAGACCAAATACCTCTCACGTAGTACAGTCAAAACACCCCTGGAGACCCAATACCTCCCACATAGTACAGTCAAAACACCCCTGGAGACCAAATACCTCTCACATAGTACAGTCAAAACACCCCTGGAGACCAAATACCTCCCACATAGTACAGTCAAAACACCCCTGGAGACCAAATACCTCCCACATAGTACAGTCAAAACACCCCTGGAGACCAAATACCTCCCACATAGTACAGTCAAAACACCCCTGGAGACCAAATACCTCCCACATAGTACAGTCAAAACACCCCTGGAGACCAAATACCTCCCACATAGTACAGTCAAAACACCCCTGGAGACCCAATACCTCCCACATAGTAGTCAAAACACCCCTGGAGACCAAATACCTCTCACATAGTACAGTCAAAACACCCCTGGAGACCAAATACCTCCCACATAGTACAGTTAAAACACCCCTGGAGACCAAATACCTCCCACATAGTACAGTCAAAACACCCCTGGAGACCAAATACCTCCCACATAGTACAGTCAAAACTCCCCTGGAGACAGGTGATACTGTTGTCGTTCCAGATCTGGACAGTTTTAACTGTGGGTTTCTCCCTCTCCAGGAGCTGACAATAGGTTGGCCTGAGGTAGACAACATTGTGGTCTGATGTCCCCAGGGGAGGTCTGGTGGTGGCAGAGAACACATTTGGTATTGTCCCATAGCACAAATCAAGAGTCTTATTTTTCCTAGTGGGACATTTCACATTCTGGTGGTACATGCGCAGGACTTTGTGCAAAGTACAGTTGTTAAAATCCCCTAAAATAAATGTGAGTGCGTCTGGCGAGATAGATTCCAGTTTCTGTGACAGATTATAAATCATCTCTGATGCTTTTGCCATATTAGCTTTAGGTTGAATGTACACCACGGTAACAAACAATTGAGGGAACTCACAGGCAAATAGTAGGGTCACAGTGACACAGAAAGCATTTCAATGTCGAGGGTACAGAGTCTCTCTCTTACCAGCTTCCATTTACACCACTGGTCCCTGACAAGCAGGCAGACGCCCCGCCGTGATGTTTCCCTGTAACTGTCAGATCACGATCCGCTCTGACCAGAGTGAAGCCGGCTCCATTTCCCTGTAACTGTCAGATCACGGTCCGCTCTGACCAGAGTGAAGCCGGCTCCATGTCCCTGTAACTGTCAGATCACGGTCCGCTCTGACCAGAGTGAAGCCGGCTCCATGTCCCTGTAACTGTCAGATCACGGTCCGCTCTGACCAGAGTGAAGCCGGCTCCATGTCCCTGTCCGGGACTCTGTTATCCAGCCAAGTCTCAGTAAACGCCAGCAAACAGGCCTCCCGGTATTCGTGTTGGAAGCAAAAATTCGCTGACAGCTCATCCGCTTTAACCCTCAGTGACTGGGCATTGATCAGCAAGGTGGTGGGAAGGGAAATGTGTTCTTTAATTTTTTAACTCTTTGTCTGATTGCCCCATGTTTTCTACGTTTGCATTTGGGTTTGTAATCCACTCGCAGACAATCAGGGATTAGATGGGTCATTGGGATATCTATCGCGTTTGTGTTTGAGTTGCATTGTAGTAGGAACTCTCTGCTGTATTGGATTCTGCTGCCAGTAGCGTTTTCATCATTTAGTCTGTTTGTAGCAGGTATGTACATGATCAACAAGATCAGTCCAACACCCCACCACTGTAAAGCCATCGTTGACAGATGGCAAATAGTTTACAAACAACGTGTTCAAATTCATGTTGCAAGTTCTAGCAACAGACCTAGCAACAGAAGCTAGAACTCATCGAATCCCATTGTGACGCAGAGGGGGACACTATTTGGCATGACAGGCCCCCAAAAGGCTAGAGCCGGCCCTGACTGCATGTCTATGAATTGTTACACACTTCTGTTCTAAGACATTCGCTTTGTGTGGCTTTGCCCACAGCCACATATAGTGTGTATTTTTCTGTGGAGTTTGCACACTGTCTTCTGTTCTGTTGTTTGTGTTGTCTTGTCCACTACAGACGTACAGCAATGAGTGTACATGTCAGTGTATAACAAACACACAAACACACACTCACTTCACTCATTGTGTTGTTTAATGTTGTCTTGTCCACTACAGAAGTACAGTAATGACTGGTGGATCGGCCGGCTGGTGAAGGAGGGCTGTGAGATCGGATTCATCCCCAGCCCTCTGAAACTAGAGAACATCCGTCTACAGCAGGAGCAGAAGAGAGGTACACGCTCTTACGGGTAAGGCCCTGGTTGAGGGGCTGGGCAGGGGCTGGGGGGTGAGAAGTTTACTGAGTGGGTGTGCTTGTTTGGGCAAATGGGCTGAGCTGGTGCTGGGAGGGTTTGGTTGGGTGGAGGGGCTGTGTTGGAGGGTGGGTTTAGGGTCTGGGGGTTTGGTTGGGTGGAGGGGCTGTGTTGGTGGGTGGGTTTAGGGTCTGGGGGTTTGGTTGGGTGGAGGGGCTGTGTTGGAAGGTGGGTTTAGGGGCTGGGGGTTGGGGGTTGGTTGGATAGGTGGAGGGGCTGTGTTGGAAGGTGGGTTTAGGGGCTGGGGGTTGGTTGGACAGGTGGAGGGGCTGTGTTGGAGGGTGGGTTTAGGGTCTGGGGGTTTGGTTGGGTAGGTGGAGGGGCTGTGTTGGAAGGTGGGTTTAGGGGCTGGGGGTTGGTTGGATGGTTGGGTGGAGGGGCTGTGTTGGTGGGTGGGTTTAGGGTCTGGGGGTTTGGTTGGGTGGAGGGGCTGTGTTGGAAGGTGGGTTTAGGGGCTGGGGGGTTGGGGGTTGGTTGGATAGGTGGAGGGGCTGTGTTGGAAGGTGGGTTTAGGGGCTGGGGGTTGGTTGGACAGGTGGAGGGGCTGTGTTGGAGGGTGGGTTTAGGGTCTGGGGGTTTGGTTGGGTAGGTGGAGGGGCTGTGTTGGAAGGTGGGTTTAGGGGCTGGGGTTGGTTGGATGGGTGGGTGGAGGGGCTGTGTTGGAGGGTGGGTTTAGGGTCTGGGGGGGGTTTGGGCTTGTTGGTGGGTTTTGGGGGGTTGGTTGGGTAGAGGGGCTGTGTTGGAGGGTGAGTTTAGGGTCTGGGGGGGTTGGTTGGGTGTTGAGGGGTGGGTTGTGGGTTGGAGAGGGGATAACTGTTTCTAAGAAATATCCTGAATAAGCATTAATCAACTATTTATAAACAACTTAATTAAGCATTTGTAAAAGTATTATAAAAGGTTACTGAAGAGGGAAAGCGACATGGGTGGGTCTGATGAGAGGCCACCTACTCCAGGTGTGGCTCTGCTGTAACTAGGGTGGTTTACTCATAATAACATATTGGTGACACTAATATGAAAGAGATGATATGCATCATTTTATATAAGTTTCCTCATTGCTGACTATGACAGAGAGAATAGTCATTCTCCCACTATTGAGTCATTCAGCTCTGTTTTAACTCTTTGTTGTCTACTTTAAAGGACACTTCAGCGTTGGCCTCATGTTGCCGAGGGTTACGTTATGTAACAATTGTGGTAAAACAGCGGGTATGTCATCTCACATAGTGCCTCGATAGATACTATCTCCAAGACAATCACTGCTCATAAATTATATATTAGCCTCTTTAATCCCAGCCCCTTTGTTATCACAATTCCTTGAACAATGTGTTGTCAATACTCATCTATTCTATAATGTATTTATAGTATTCATCCATTCTACTGGTAGACCATTCTATTCTAATGCTAAATATTCAACATGGACACAAATCAAACTTTAGTTTAGAAGTGCATTTAAAACTGTAACAAACTTTAGTTTAGAAGTGCATTTAAAACTGTAACAAACTTTAGTTTAGAAGTGCATTTAAAACTGTAACAAACTTTAGTTTAGAAGTGCATTTAAAACTGTAACAAACTTTAGTTTAGAAGTGCATTTAAAACTGTAACAAACTTTAGTTTAGAAGTGCATTTTTAAAAACTGCATTTAAAACAAACTTTAGTTTAGAAGTGCATTTAAAACTGTAACAAACTTTAAAACATTTAAAACTGTAACAAACTTTAGTTTAGAAGTGCATTTAAAACTGTAACAAACTTTAGTTTAGAAGTGCATTTAAAACTGTAACAAACTTTAGTTTAGAAGTGCATTTAAAACTGTAACAAACTTTAGTTTAGAAGTGCATTTAAAACTGTAACAAACTTTAGTTTAGAAGTGCATTTAAAACTGTAACAAACTTTAGTTTAGAAGTGCATTTAAAACTGTAACAAACTTTAGTTTAGAAGTGCATTTAAAACTGTAACAAACTTTAGTTTAGAAGTGCATTTAAAACTGTAACAAACTTTAGTTTAGAAGTGCATTTAAAACTGTAACAAACTTTACAGTAACAAATAATACAATGAAAGAGATAAAAACAAGCAAAAGGCAATAACAGAGAATAATGAAATAACATTAAAACACCAAGGATGTCTAAAGTAACAATAAAACGACTGATTAAAGACAGAGAACTCTGTTATTTACCCTGTTTCTCCTGAGGATGGGAGTTGTGTGGGACTCCCGTGATGGATGAGACTATCTGTCTGTGTTCCACATGAATGTTTCTTCTCTCTATCTCTGTCTATTATCCTTTGTGCCTTGCAGTAAGTCCAGTGGGAATTCCTCCTCCAGTCTAGGAGACATGGTTTCAGGCGGGTTCAAATCCAACCCTCCCTCTGCAGGTGAGCCTCCAGACAGAAGCCTATTAGGGGAAGAGCGTCTCTCCAGGTCGAGCGCCTCCCTACCCGTTTGTCAGAATTATTAATTTATCATCCAAAACTATGATCTAATTGTCCTTGTCTCTAACATACCATATCATTGTTGCTCAGTGTGTTGTTTATTAACTATTATTATTTATGTATTATTATTATTGTTTATTATATGTTTGTTAACATATCAAATCCAGTGTTAGACGAACTGTCGGTCACTTCACATTAGTGAACTATGAACTGAATGGTTATCAGAGTATATGTACTCAATGACATTGTTCTGCTCTAATGAGAAAAATCAAGTTACTTCAAAATGCTGCAGCTGCTCAATACAAACTTTTAGAGTAAGTTAATATGTGAAAATAGGGAACAGTGTCTGGAGGTTGGGTGGATGGAATGTGGAGTTGTGCGATCTTTGTGTCTTCCAGAATGTGCCATGCACGTTCTATTGGACTGGAATGAGGTGAGCCATGCACTCTCAGTCCACTCCTCCTCCTCTTCCTCTTCCTCCAAGAGGATTATGGACAAGCATTATGTCCAAGCATTGAGTTTGCTTTAAGGCAAACATAACCCTATAGCCCAAACCCTGTTGGGCGAAATTTTATGGTTTGATGACAAGTTAAGATGAGAGATGCTTTATCCAAATATAAGGATTTGCTCCATCTTATATCCATCTTAACATAAATTGAAATATTTCTCTCTTAATTTTAATTTATTTTAAAAAATGTCAAAAAATAAACACTTTTAAAGGATAATGCAACTTACCAAAGGCTTTAGCAGACTCACTTAACAAGTGTAACCAAGGCTGTCACCTGCAAAGGAAGGTTTGGAATAGAAGCAACAAATAAATCAAGTGTTTTGACCACTAATATACTGTCTACATACTGTATATGTAGTACTTCATTTATTTGTGTGATAAGGCATTTGCATCCATTATTGTACTCTTGAAATATTTCCATCAGTATTAGAGGAATACTGAAAAGGTATCTCTCTAACGTGTTGTACTATATATTGTATTACGTTTCTGCCTGGCGTTCATAGGCAATTATCAGTTGTTTTCTCATTTTTACAGGAAAACAGAAGCAGAAAGTGGTGAGTAGTAATAACACGTTTTATTCACTTTAATCCATCCACAGGTAAACCCCAAGGTCTGTCACCACACAGAATCTGGTTGCACCTAGACTAATCATATACTGGATTATATATATTACTGTGTTATTCATCTAGGTGCAATGGCATCCTCCATATCAGCGTTTCAATCTTTATTTTAGGCATACAGACTAACTAATAGGTTGGACTTTATTCACCCCAATTAATATCTTAGGAAGAAATACCATGAAGTGTCTTTGCAGACCTGATTGAGCTCACTTTAATACCATGTAGACCTGTCTTCTTTTATTTCATTCCAGCCCTGGCAAGTACCAGGGCTTAATGATGCTATTAAATTGATTGACCAAAGAAAAATAGGAGTTGCATAAATGAATTGTATCTTTAACAATGATCTGCTGGCAGTATTTTAATTATAACACTTTTTCATTATCAGGAAGTAAAACAGGAACGTCCCAATGTCTTAATAGCATAACTTAATGTCTGACAGTAATATATCCAGCTACTGTTATACTCATTATTTTGTACCTGTGTTGTAACACTGTTGTAACACTGTAATTCCACAGATACACTTTCTTGGTATTAAATAATACTTAATAAAAGGACATAATGGTGAATGGCATGTTACATGTTACTGTTGCTGTGTCTGTGCTCCCTCTAACCCTCGACCTCTGCTACAGACTGAAAACATCCCTCCCTATGACGTGGTCCCCTCCATGAGACCAGTGGTCCTGGTAGGACCGTCCCTGAAGGGATATGAGGTAGGCAATAATATTTTCAGTCTCTTGTAAAGTGTTTTATTCGGGCCACCAATACAGCTATCCAGAACAACTGCAATATTTGGTTGTGTGCCATACAGGGACTCCAATTCCCAGCTCTCCCTTTTGAAATCTATATTGAGGGCCGTCAACGTGCAGACTAGTGGTTGAGATGCAGCTTCATTGAAGAGGTTCACTGACAGTGAATAACTCCCCCGTTCATTGTCAGAGTAGATATTTGGAGCTATCCAAAAATAACAGCTATGTCTGGCTTATCCATTCATTGGTAACTAACCACCAATGAGGGTTTGCAGAAAAAGGAGGGCAGCATCTTTTCCTTGATATGTATGGGGGAAGTGGGGAGCCAGGATCATCGTCGGTCCTCATTGCCACGCCACTGTGTTGCTGTGGTAACAACCTTCTGGGTAAAACACATCAGTCTGAAAATGTAGAGCATGGCTTGAAATTAGAAAATAAACAGCACCAGAAGAAGCTCTCTGCTTGTGTGTGTGTGTGTGTGTGTGTGTGTGTGTGTGTGTGTGTGTGTGTGTGTGTGTGTGTGTGTGTGTGTGTGTGTGTGTGTGTGTGTGTGTGTGTGTGTGTGTGTGTGTGTGTGCGTGTGTGTGTGTGTGTGTGTGTGTGTGTGATAATACAGTGTAAAAAAATAAACAAGGCAATTTATGCGAAGGTTATGCGAAGGTGGATGGAATGGAGGCACAATTTCTTCTTCTTAATGGGATTTTTTCCCCCAATTTACAGAGACGTGTCTATTGGTCCAAACGATCCAATTACACTGACTTGTGTGAACAGCATGATGCTGTTGTTATTAATGCTCAATGTCAAGAGAGCTTACCGAACATCCTTTTTCCTCTAAAAAATGTTCCTTGTGAAATGTAAAAGAAAATGTTTTAACGTTGCCGTGAAATATTCTGAACAAAAATATAAACGCAACATGCAACAATTTCAAAGATTTTGCTGAGTTACAGTTCATATAAGGAAATCAGTCAATTGAAGGCACTAATCTATGGATTTCACATTACACATTCACATCACATTACTGGGAAGGGGCACACCCAATGGGGAGCCAGGCCCAGCCAATCAGAATGAGTTTTTCCCCACAAAAGGGCTTTATTACTGACAGAAATACTCCTCAGCACCCCACCCCACCTCCCCTCAGACGATACCGCAGGTAAAGAAGCTGGATGTGGAGGTCCTGGGCTGGCGTGGTTACAAGTGGTCTGCGGTTGTGAAGCCGGTTGGACGTACTGCCAAATTCTCTAAAACGACATTGGAGGTGGCTTATGGTCGAGAAATGAACATTGAATTCTCTGGCAATGGCTCTGGTGGACATTCCTGCAGTCATTATGAAAATTGCATGGTCCCTCAGAACTTTAGACATCTGTGGCATTGTGTAATATGACAAAATCGCCAATTTTAGAGTGACCTTTTATTGTCCCCAGCCCCAGCACAAGGTGCACTTGTGTAATGATAATGGTGTTTAATGGATGGATTATCTCGACAAAGGCTCAAATGTTCACTATCAGGGGATGTAAACAAATTTGTGCACAAAACCTGAGAGAAATACCTTTTTTGTGCATATGGAACATTTCTGGGATCTTTTATTTCAGCTCATGTAACTGTAACAGTATAACGTTAGTCTGTCCCCTCGCCCATACCAGGGCTCGAACCAGGGACCCTCTGCACACATCAACAACTGACACCCACGAAGCATCGTTACCCATCGCTCCACAAAAGCCACGGCCCTTGCAGAGCAAGGGGAACCACTACTTCAAGGTCTCAGAGCAAGTGACATCACCGATTGAAACGCTATTAGCGCGCACCACCACTAACTAGCTAGCCATTTCACATCGGTCACATAACATGGAACCAGCACTTTACATGTTGCGTTTATATTACATGTTGCGTGTATATTATCCAGGTCAACCAGTGGTTGCAGGAATATGCTCAATGCCTGAACCATTGTCGGGCGGCAGGTAGCCTAGTGGTTAGAGCATTGGACTAGAGCAAGATCAAATCCCCGAGCTGACAAGGTAGAAATCTGTCGTTCTGCCCCTGAACAAGGCAGTTAAAATAAGAATTTGTTCTTAATTTAACTGACTTGCATAGTTAAATAAAGGTAAAATAAAATTGTTGAACTATGTAGACTAGTTTATTAAATCTCATCTGCAAGCATAGCCATCATATGTTAAAGACTCAATAGACTTCATAAACAATCACCATTCACGGGATTAACAGAAGACTGAATTTTGGTCACGTTAGATGTCGAGTCTATATACCAGCATTCCCCATACCGGGGGCTGGCAGCCCGTGCTCACGATTTGAGAGACCGAGATACTAACAACTACCCACCAACAAACGTTATTCTAGAGCTGGCTGAATATGTTTTGATAATGAATACTACCTCCAAACGAATGGATCATCGATGGGCTCCACATTCACTCTGAGCTATGCTAACCTTTATGTGGGTCATTGTGAACGTTTTGTTAACAATGAAAACGAAAATCCATTTGTGAGTAAAGTCCTGAAGTGGTATCAATATATTGACGAGAGAAGAGCTGTCAGACTCGATACCATTACTCAATGACATTGACCTCAATCTCAAATTCACTATTGAATGTGACACTAAACGTGTTCATTGCCTCAATATGTTTATTGAGAAATCAAATGGAACCCTGTTTACAACTCTGTATAGAAAAGAAACAGACAGAAATACTCTATTACAGGGGGACAGCTTCTACCCGAGCCATTAAAAAGGGGACTTCCAAGAAGCCCGTTTTTCAGACTGCGCAATACATGCCACTCCACAGAGGACTATCTAGAAAAAGCAGTGGATTTGCACGATAGTTTTTTAAGAGGCTACTCTCCACAATGTGTGGATTAAGCTCTTAATTTGGCATTAGGGAAAACACGAGATTAACTGCTACAAAAAGACCCACTAGAGCTAAAGAACACTATAATGTTCACCACCACATGAACTCGCGCAAAGTGGGAGATGCTGTCAAGAAACACTGGCATGTTTTATCATCAGACCCAGTTTTGCCAGCTGAATTTAACAATCCACCACTTATTGTATATAGGAGAGGTCGCAATTAACGCGATTATTTTGGTCCAGCCACAAAAGAAAATGAGCCAGGCTCTTTTACGCCTGTTAAGGGATTTTTTTGATCAATAATGACTAATTATGTATACATTTCAATCAGGACTGACTAATCAGAATACTATTATGCTACTGTATAGATGTATGAATTTTATTTTAATCCTAGTACTGAATATAATGTGTGTAATTATAATCAAGAATTAGAACAATGACTGTCTGTTCATTTGGTAGAAATGAATGAACTTATCGTCAGACTGGCTAGAATGCTTATCTACACAGGAAGACCTTGGCTCGGTCATAAATTATCTAAATTGGTGAGAGACGATGTGGGAAGGCTTGAGAACTATACTGCCATTATACCGGAGTGGTGAAGAGACGGGACAGTTCGAAAACTAATGACGTCATTTTTAGTTTATAACCTGTGGTAAATTGTTTCATGTTCAGTACTCTCGTGAATAAACGCTACTGATTGATTTTGAGACTGGTCTCTGTCCATTTTATGCAAATAAGGGTCTTACAAATTCTTAGGAGTGGACAGAGTGTTTAATTGAATTGGTTAAATAAAACATGAAGGAATTTAATTCCTGTAACAACGCCCTCTTCCGAATGGTAGCTATAAATGCAGAGGTTGTGCACAGTGTAACAATATGATGTGTGAATATTGCTGTGACCCACATACAGGAAAACTGTTCACACAAATGACATTAGTAAATGCTCCACCACCCATGTTATCTACATGATTAAATGTCCATGTGGGCTGTGTTATGTAGGTAAAACCTCTTGTTCTCTCAAACAGAGAATTAGTAAACATAAAAGTTCAATCAGGAGACAGGACAGGGATGATCCAGTCTCAGTACATTTTAATGACCAAAGATTTAGATTTTGTGTCATAGAGAAAGTTAGGATATCAGACAGAGGAGGTGATATAAATAATACTCTGAGCAAAAGAGAATGTTTTGGGATTTTCGCCCTCTAGACATTATTTGTTAAAGGTTTTAATGATGAAATGCCTATGTATGTTATGCTGTAAATGTGAACATGGATGAATTCCACCATTTCAGATGACTCTGACGTTTTTATTGCACTGTACCCAATGATTTATGAAAACTTGCTTGATTGGTTGATGTCCTCATTGTGGTTTTACAGACGTGTTTAATATGTTTAATGTACACACTTTATTCAAATATTTATGAAATGTACATTGTTATATTTGTGTAACACTTATTTTCCCTCGACTCCAAGCCCATTCGTTGCATTGAACGAATGTGAGTGGAGCTATAAGGGTGCTATTTAAAAGAAAGCTCACAAAGGTCTGACGAAGGCCTTGAGGTTGAAACTTAAAGCAGTGATACTAGAAAGAGCCGTGTGCGGGTTTCCCCTTTTTGTCTTATCTTATTCAACTGTTACCATGCACCTGCAAAAAAGATAGCTCAGATGTGCGAGTGCCTTTTGAATTTTGTTCAGTGTATATAGAATACGGTTATTGTTGTGTGCAAAAAACACAAATTGTCTTCAACTCCTTGTCGTTATATATGTGGATATACCATATAACAATTGCTCCCTGCTCCTTGTCCTTGCAACTACAGTTCTTTTCATCTTCAGATTCTAATTGAAATACCTTGCAAAAATAGTATTAATGTAGACTGGTCTGACCTGCTATAGCCCAATTCATCACACCGAGTTTTTATGACACTTCATTTTAGGCCTTAATTACCTTATTTAATGTAACCAGGATTAATTCTGTAGAAAATTAGGTGGAAAGAAACCAGAGATCATGCTTCTCCTTTGCTGGATGTTTTGGACCAGTGGGATAATTCACAGGCAGGGCAAGAGGAGCCTGGTGGGACCTAACGGTTGGATGTCATAATGAGGAATATGGAGAAATCTTTATTGGATAGGTAATGGTGGTGGATAGGGAAATATGGGACAGGGTCTTAGCACTCATGCTGCGTTCATACTGAAATCAAAAAGGAAGACAAGGTTGACAACTGTTCTTTTGACATCCTTGGGCACCTTTGTCCATAACATGTGCTATTTTTTAACATTGAACATCAAGGTATGTAGCTTCACCATATGAAATGGGTCTTGTCACAAGGGCCTTCTTGCCATGAGGAAGGCTCTTTGAAAGGCTTGCTGTAGCTGTGAGGAATTGTCAATGCATTTCTACTCGTTTATTTCCTTTCTGGCTGTCAACCCTTTTCACTTTCCCTCTCTTTCTCAACCTCACTTTCTCTCTTTCCCTTCTTTTTCTCCATCCTTTCCTAACTTTCTCCTCTGCCATCCTCTGCTGCTCTTTCTGGCTCTGTGTGCTGCGTGTGCAGGTGACAGACATGATGCAGAAAGCGCTCTTTGACTTCCTGAAGCACAGGTTTGATGGCAGGTGAGGAGTTGTGTTGTCAGCACTATCCCTGTCCCTGCGTACTGTCAACCCTATCCCTTCATATTGCACTAACACTCTGCCTGCTTACTGTAGCATCAGGCTCTCAGCTGCTCATGGCACCTATGCAAACTACTATAAGCTAGTGCGGAAAATACACTGAATGTACAAAACATGACATAGACTGACCAGGTGAATCCAGGTGAAAGTTATGATCCCTTATTGATGTCACCTGTTAAATCCACTTCAATCAGTTTAGATGAAGGGGAGGAGCAGGTTAAAGAAGGATTTTTAAGCCTTGAGCCAATTGAGACATTTGAGTGCCTTTGAAGGGGGTATGGTAGTAGGTGCCAGGTGCACAGGTTTGAGGGTGTCAAGAACTGCAATGCTGCTGGGGTTTTCACCCTCAACAGTTTCCCTGTGTGTATCAAGACTGGTCCACCACCCAAAGGACATCCAGCCAACTTAACACAACTGTGGGAAGCATTGGAGTCAACATGGGCCATCTCTTGACCCTCTACATGGGCCATCATCCCTGTCGAATGCTTTCGACACCTTTTAAAGTCCATGCCCCAACGAATTGGGGGTGCAACTCAATATTAGGAAGGTGTTCCTAATGTCAAATCAAATCAAATCAAATTTTATTTGTCACATATACATGGTTAGCAGATGTTAATGCGAGTGTAGCGAAATGCTTGTGCTTCTAGTTCCGACAATGCAGTAATAACGAGCAAGTAATCTAACTAACAATTCCAAAAAAAACTACTGTCATACACAGTGTAAGGGGATAAAGAATATGTACATAAGGATATATGAATGAGTGATGGTACAGAGCAGCATAGGCAAGATACAGTAGATGATATCGAGTACAGTATATACATATGAGATGAGTATGTAAACCAAGTGGCATAGTTAAAGTGGCTAGTGATACATGTATTACATAAGGATGCAGTCGATGATATAGAGTACAGTATCTACGTATGCATATGAGATGAATAATGTAGGGTAAGTAACATTATATAAGGTAGCATTGTTTAAAGTGGCTAGTGATATATTTACATCATTTCCCATCAATTCCCATTATTAAAGTGGCTGGAGTAGAGTCAGTGTCATTGACAGTGTGTTGGCAGTAGCCACTCAATGTTAGTGGTGGCTGTTTAACAGTCTGATGGCCTTGAGATAGAAGCTGTTTTTCAGTCTCTCGGTCCCAGCTTTGATGCACCTGTACTGACCTCGCCTTCTGGATGGCAGCGGGGTGAACAGGCAGTGGCTCGGGTGGTTGATGTCCTTGATGATCTTTATGGCCTTCCTGTAGCATCGGGTGGTGTAGGTGTCCTGGAGGGCAGGTAGTTTGCCCCCGGTGATGCGTTGTGCAGACCTCACTACCCTCTGGAGAGCCTTACGGTTGAGGGCGGTGCAGTTGCCATACCAGGCGGTGATACAGCCCGCCAGGATGCTCTCGATTGTGCATCTGTAGAAGTTTGTGAGTGCTTTTGGTGACAAGCCGAATTTCTTCAGCCTCCTGAGGTTGAAGAGGCGCTGCTGCGCCTTCCTCACGATGCTGTCTGTGTGAGTGGACCAATTCAGTTTGTCTGTGATGTGTATGCCGAGGAACTTAAAACTTGCTACCCTCTCCACTACTGTTCCATCGATGTGGATGGGGGTGTTCCCTCTGCTGTTTCCTGAAGTCCACAATCATCTCCTTAGTTTTGTTGACGTTGAGTGTGAGGTTATTTTCCTGACACCACACTCCGAGGGCCCTCACCTCCTCCCTGTAGGCCGTCTCGTCGTTGTTGGTAATCAAGCCTACCACTGTTGTGTCGTCCGCAAACTTGATGATTGAGTTGGAGGCGTGCATGGCCACGCAGTCGTGGGTGAACAGGGAGTACAGGAGAGGGCTCAGAACGCACCCTTGTGGGGCCCCAGTGTTGAGGATCAGCGGGGAGGAGATGTTGTTGCCTACCCTCACCACCTGGGGGCGGCCCGTCAGGAAGTCCAGTACCCAGTTGCACAGGGCGGGGTCGAGACCCAGGGTCTCGAGCTTGATGACGAGCTTGGAGGGTACTATGGTGTTGAATGCCGAGCTGTAGTCGATGAACAGCATTCTCACATAGGTATTCCTCTTGTCCAGATGGGTTAGGGCAGTGTGCAGTGTGGTTGAGATTGCATCGTCTGTGGACCTATTTGGGCGGTAAGCAAATTGGAGTGGGTCAAGGGTGTCAGGTAGGGTGGAGGTGATATGGTCCTTGACTAGTCTCTCAAAGCACTTCATGATGACGGATGTGAGTGCTACGGGCGGGCGGTCAGTTACCTTAGCTTTCTTGGGAACAGGAACAATGGTGGCCCTCTTGAAGTTGGGAACAGCAGACTGGTATAGGGATTGATTGAATAGTAATGCTCTTGGGGATGCTGTCTGGGCCTGCAATTACACGTTTAAATATCTTACTCACTTCGGCAGCAGTGAAGGAGAGACCGCATGTTTCCGTTGCAGGCCGTGTCAGTGGCACTGTATTGTCCTCAAAGCGGGCAAAAAGTTATTTAGTCTGCCTGGGAGCAAGACATCCTGGTCCGTGACTGGGCTGGGTTTCTTCCTGTAGTCCGTGATTGACTGTAGACCCTGCCACATACCTCTTGTGTCTGAGCCGTTGAATTGAGATTCTACTTTGTCTCTGTACTGGCGCTTAGCTTGTTTGATAGCCTTGCGGAGGGAATAGCTGCACTGTTTGTATTCAGTCATGTTACCAGACACCTTGCCCTGATTAAAAGCAGTGGTTCGTGCCTTCAGTTTCACACGAATGTTTCTGGTTAGGGAATGTTTTAATCGTTGCTATGGGAACGACATCTTCAACGCACGTTCTAATGAACTCGCACACCATATCAGCGTATTCGTCAATGTTGTTGTCTGACGCAATACGAAACATCTCCCAGTCCACGTGATGGAAGCAGTCTTGGAGTGTGGAGTCAGCTTGGTCGGACCAGCGTTGGACAGACCTCAGCGTGGGAGCTTCTTGTTTTAGTTTCTGTCTGTAGGCAGGGATCAACAAAATGGAGTCGTGGTCAGCTTTTCCGAAAGGGGGCGGGGCAGGGCCTTATATGCGTCGCGGAAGTTAGAGTAACAATGATCCAGGGTCTTTCCACCCCTGGTTGCGCAATCGATATGCTGATAAAATTTAGGAGTCTTGTTTTCAGATTAGCCTTGTTAAAATCCCCAGCTACAATGAATGCAGCCTCCGGATAAATCGTTTCCAGTTTGCAGAGAGTTAAATAAAGTTCGTTCAGAGCCATCGATGTGTCTGCTTGGGGGGGGATATATACGGCTGTGATTATAATCGAAGAGGATTCTCTTGGTAGATAATGCGGTCTACATTTGATTGTGAGGAATTCTAAATCAGGTGAACAGAAGGATTTGAGTTCCTGTATGTTTCTTTCATCACACCATGTCACGTTGGCCATAAGACATACGCCCCCGCCCGTCTTCTTACCAGAAAGATGTTTGTTTCTGTCGGCGCGATGCGTGGAGAAACCCGCTGGCTGCACCGCTTCGGATAGCGTCTCTCCAGTTAGCCATGTTTCCGTGAAGCAAAGAACGTTACAGTCTCTGATGTCCCTCTGGAATGCTACCCTTGCTCGGATTTCATCAACCTTGTTGTCAAGAGACTGGACATTGGCAAGAAGAATGCTAGGGAGTGGTGCACGGTGTGCCCGTCTCCGGAGTCTGACCAGAAGACCGCTTCGTTTCCCTCTTTTTCTGAATCGTTTTTTTGGGGTCGCTGCATGTGATCCACTCGGTTACACTGGTTGTAAGGCAGAACACAGGATCCGCATCGCGAAAAACATATTCTTGGTCGTACTGATGGTGAGTTGACGCTGATCTTATATTCAGTAGTTCTTGTCGGCTGTATGTAATGAAACCTAAGATGACCTGGGGTACTAGTGTAAGAAATAACACGTAAAAAAACAAAAAACTGCATAGTTTCCTAGGAACGCGAAGCGAGGCGGCCATCTCTGTCGGCGCCGGAAGTACAAGTAATGTTTGGTATACTCAGTGTAAACACCTTCCTAATATTGCGTAGCACTCCCAATTGAAGTGGATTTAACAAGTGACATCAATAAGGGATCATAGCTTTCACCTGGATTCACCTGGTCACTCTTTGTCACGGAAAGAGCAGGTGTTCTTAATGTTTTGCATTAAACTATTAGGCTATTTCTTCACATAATAAGCGCAGAAATGCACACTTGCCAGTAGGCTATAAATACAAATGTTCCATTAGCAGGAAAACACCATTATCAAAAGTGACCTCAAATGTGATTATGCATGTAATGCTTTAATTATAAAGGTGCATTTTTATGGTGAAAATGTTCTTCCCCAAATTTGAAGCTCATGCGCTGATTATGTATGCCAGTTAGCCTCTAACCCCCTTGTAAAGCGGATTCATGTGCTTAATTTTAAGAAGTTATTTGGCCACTTTAGTTGTGATACAAACCATATCAAAACATATAGGCCTATGGGCTAGGCTACATGTGTCACTTTATGACCTTAGTTCCTTTATTATGTCTTTCTGTTAGTTTGGTCAGGGCGTGAGTTGGGGTGGGTAGAATCATACTTAGGTTGCCTGTTTTCCCCATTTTGGTTGTGGGTGATTATTTTCTGTGTCTGTGTTTTCTGTCTAGTGTATGTCACCTTGCAGAACTGTTTCGTTTCTTCCATTCACTTCGTTATTTTGTTTTGTGTGTTCAGTTAATAAATTAACATGGACACTTACCACGCTGCGCATTGGTCCGATATTTCATACTCGTCGTCAGACGACGAAGAGATCCGTTACAACATGAGGTGTGCGACTACGTTTAGAAAAAGTTGCAAAAAAATGCAGTTTATTGTGCTGGGCATCATTCACAAGTGATAATATATCATAGGCTAATATTCCCCTGGTCAGTCTTAGTCATGGAAAGAGCAGGTGTTCTTAATGTTTTGTACACTCAGGATATGTAAAGCAGTTATACATGATCATTGAATACTTTGCCAAAGTAAATAATCTGACCACCTGTTTTGACTAAACACTTTCTCTAGGATTATAAACATGGTAGTAGCCATACTTTACATGTGGGTTTGTGATATTCTGTATGCATTGAATCTGTTGCATTTAGGATATCTATTACGAGAGTAACAGCAGATATAGCTCTGGCCAAGAGGTCAGTGCTCAACAACCCCAGCAAGCGGGCCATCATCGAAAGATCCAACACCAGGTCCAACCTAGGTATCATCTGGATGACACTGAATACTGCTATTCTTCACTCAGATGTTTTGTATATGTTAAAAAGGAAATTATAAACTGGGTGGTTCGAACCCGGAATGCTGATTGGCTGAAAGCTGTGGTATATCTGACTGTATACCAGGGGTATGACAAAACATTTATTTTCACTGTTCTAATTATGTTGGTAACCAGTTTATAATCGCAGTAAGGCACCTTGGGGGTTTGTTAAGGGCTGTATCCAGGCACTTCTCGTGGCGTTGTGCTTAAGAATAGCCCTTAGTTGTGGTATATTGGCCATATACCACACCCCCTCGTGCCTTATTGCTTAATTATACAGTACCAGTCAAAGGTTTGGACACACCTACTCATTCAGGGGTTTTTCTTTAATTTTGTTATTTTCTACATTGTATGATAATAGTGAAGACATCAACACTATGAAATAACACATATGGAATCATTTAGTAACCAAAAAAGTGTTAAACAAATCAAAATATATTTGAGATTCTTCAAAGTAGCCACCCTTTGCCTTGATGACAGCTTTGCACACTCTTGGCATTCTCTCAAACCAGCTTCATGAAGTAGTCACCTGGAATGTATTTCAATTAACAGGTGTGCCTTGTTAAAAGTTAATTGGTGGAATTTATTTCCTTCTTAATGCGTTTGAGCCAATCAGTTGTGTTGTAACAAGGTAGAGGTGGGTGATATACAGAAGATAGCCCTATTTGGTAAAAGACCAATTACATATTATGTCAAGAACAGCTCAAATAAGCAAAGAGAAACGACAGTCCATCATTACTTTACATTTCTAGAACTTTTAAAGTTTCTTCAAGTGCAGTCGCAAAAACCATCAAGCGCTATGATGAAACTGGCTCTCACGAGAAAGGAAGACCCAGAGTTACCTCTGCTGCAGAGGATAAGTTCATTAGAGTTAACTGCACCTCAGATTGCAGCCCAAATAAATTCTTCACAGAGTTCAAGTAACAGACATCAACTGTTCAGAGGAGACTGCGTGAATCAGGTCTTCATGGTCGAATTGCTGCAAAGAAACCACTACTAAAGGACACCAATAAGAAGAAGAGACTTGCTTGGGCTAAGAAGATCGGTGGAAATCTGTTCTTTGGTTTGATTAGTCCAAATGTGAGATATTTGGTTTCAACCGCCGTGTCTTTCTGAGACGCAGAGTAGGTGAGCGGATGATCTCTGCATGTGTGGTTCCCATAATGCAGCATGGAGGAGGAGGTGTGATGGTTTGGGGGGGTTTTCTGGTGACACTGTCAGTGATTTATTTAGAATGCAAGGTACACTTAACTAGCATGGCTACCACAGCATTCTGCAGCGATTCGCCATCCCACCTGGTTTGTGCTTAGTGGGACTATCATTTGTTTTTCGACAGGACAATGACCCAACACACCTCCAGGATGTGTAAGGGCTATTTGACCAAGAAGGAGAGTGATGGAGAGCTGCACCAGATGACCTGGACTCCACACTCACCCGGCCTCAACCCAATTGAGATGGTTTGGTATGAGTTGGACCGCAAAGTAAAGGAAAAGCAGCCATCAAGTGCTCAGCATATGTGGGAACTCCTTCAAGACTGTTGGAAAAGCATTCCTCATGAAGCTGGTTGAGAGAATGCCAAGAGTGTGCAAGGCTGTCATCAAGGCAAAGGGTGGCTACTTTGAAGAATCTCAAATATAAAATATATTTTGATTTGTTTAACACTTCTTTGGTTACAACATGATTCTATGTGTTATTTCATAGTTTTAATGTATTTCACTATTATTCTACAATGTATAAATAGTAAAAATAAAGAAAAACTCTTGAATGAGTAGTTGTGTCCAAACATTTGACTGGTACTGTACATACTGTACTTATCAGATCCTATAAAGTGTGTATTGCACAGAATTTGTGGAATTGATGTCTTCCGATTTTGGCAATATAAAGGGTTGTTGATCCACCATCTGTGATCA
The DNA here is from genome assembly GCF_018296145.1 of Oncorhynchus tshawytscha. NCBI lineage: Eukaryota > Metazoa > Chordata > Actinopteri > Salmoniformes > Salmonidae > Oncorhynchus > Oncorhynchus tshawytscha. The sequence goes on from NC_056454.1 coordinate 38,317,111, forward strand.
CTGTTCTGTTTCCCCACAGCGGAGGTTCAGAGTGAGATTGAGAGGATATTTGAGCTGGCCAGATCCTTACAGCTGGTGGTCCTGGATGCTGACACAATCAACCATCCAACCCAGCTCATAAAGACATCCTTAGCACCTATCATCGTGCATGTTAAAGTGTCCTCTCCTAAAGTAAGTTTTAGGCTTCCCCTTATCCTCAAATGGTTCTATTTTTGCTACATCCCCAAGGTGGAAATGGGAGGGAAACAGGCTCCGAGAGTAAAATCATTTTGACATGTATGAATTCTGCTGCTTTTATACACACAGTTGTACCCAAGTTCCTGTAAGAGTTTTTTTTTAAGGTGAATTCAAAGTTTTGCCATTTTTCTATTTCCATCCCTGACCCATGCTGATTTGTGTTGCTGCTTTCTTCTGACTTGATATATACCGTGCTTGACTTGGGTAGGAGATCGTGATAAAATGTTCTACAGCTTGGGCTCCTGTTCCTCTTATATAATATTATGTCAAAAGTATTGTGGAGCTCCTGCACCTAAAAATGAACAGTACCGGCACCCAAAATGTGTACCGTAGCCTATTTCAGTCCAAGTCCAGCACTGTGAATATATAAACTATCCACAGGTTCTTCAGCGGTTGATCAAGTCGAGAGGGAAATCCCAGAGCAAACACTTGAATGTGCAGCTGGTGGCAGCAGACAAACTAGCACAGTGCCCTCCGGTAGGTATACAATAACCTTCAGTACACAACTGCTGGTCTCTGGCCTCCCATAAGGAACTATATACCCTCAGTACACCCTGTCAACTGCTGGTCTCTGGCCTCCCATAAGGAACAATATACCCTCAGTACACCCTGTCAACTGCTGGTTTCTGGCCTCCCATAGGAACAATATACCCTCAGTACACCCTGTCAACTGCTGGTCTCTGGCCTTTCCACGAGGGACAATAACCGACAGTTAACTGCTACTACCAGCAACTCAATCCCTCAGTCACTAAGTCAGAATGTGTCTCTGCTCTCCCCTCTCTCCCTGTCTCTCTCGCTCTCTCTCCTCTCCCCCTGTCTCTTAGGAAATGTTTGACATCATTCTGGATGAGAATCAGCTGGAGGATGCATGTGATCACCTGGCAGAGTACCTGGAAGCCTACTGGAGGGCAACACACACCTCCCTGAGCACCCCTCTCAACCCTCTGCTGGGCCGCAACCTGGGATCCACTGCCCTCTCTCCGTACCCCACAACTATAACTGGGCTGGTCAACCAAACGGTGAATCAACCTGACCTTACTTTGACTGATATTTGCCCTCTTATTTGACTGGGAAACTGTTCTTATAGTGTTAAAGTAGATGCAGTGGCAATAGCTATTATCTCGGGCTGTGGCGGTCACAACATTTTGTCAGCTGCTGATTGTCAAGTAAATAACTGCCAGTCTCACGGTATTTGACCGTTAATTAACATAAACACATTTAGCATCTCCTGTCTTCTGCACATATATTTACATGCCACTGATGCAGACCTTTGGAACATCTACATTTTAAAAAGTATATTAAATCCATGTAATAAAGCCTACACCTTCACAATACATCCATTATTTATTTTAGACAGGTCTAAAAAACATGATATGAACAAAATGTAGTCTATTTCAGAAGAACAGAGTAGCATACTGAGTTGTCCTTATGTTAGGCGATGTCTGGCTATGTCTGGCTATGCCATATGGCTGTGGGCTACTACTAGTTCATTTAGCAGACAAGATTTGCTTAGAATTCTGTGACATTATATGTTTTAAATGATTGTATGAAGAAAACAATTGAACAAAATATATATATTTTCTCCAAATGATTTGAGGGAGTGCACACATGCGGCTATTCTGTGTTGAGTGGTTAACAAAGAAATAGGCACTTCTATATGCTTAATTTAGATTTATTAATGTAACTTTAGTTGTTCTATAAACGTTGGGCTATATGTTTTGATTTTTAAAACATTGTAAGGCTGCATGTTGAGATTAATGATGATTTCAAAAATGTCGCTTGAAAGGCATGATTTCTGCTTTGTTTTTTTGCGGAGGCTTTACACACTTCATCAGTCTCTCATTCACAATTTGACAAGCACTTGATAATGCCTCGAATTTCACAGCAGCATCCCCTTTATGATTACAAAAAGTTTCAAAAAAAGGCAGTTTTTTATGCTGGGCATCATTCACAAGTGATAATATAGAATTCAGAAGTAATAGGCTATTATCACCCATCATTTAATATTGTCTTTACATATACTAAATAATATATGCGTGAAATTTGTTTTGATATAAAATGGACCATTATCATGCACCTGTCTCGAAACAGGGGCAGCAGGAAAAAATACAAATCTATGTACTTAAATAGCGAATGGAGGACACATTACCCATGGTTCATTTTCATGCCAGCCAGGTAGGTTATACTCCTGTTGTAAAGATAAACAATTGGCTTAATATTAGGAAAGTTGAGAAAGAAATATAGTATGCCTAGCCTATAGAAGGCTGATGGGATCCTACTCGTTTTAGTGGAGGCCATCACTCTGTTTTCTTGTAAAATTGTATAGCCTATAGAAATGTTGCGCAACATGAGCTCTCATGAAGTGTTTGATTCGATTTTCTAAAACATTTGCATTGAGTGATTAGAGGGACAATAGAGTGCTGAGTACCAAGTAGTCAGCAAGTTTGGTAGGCTACTAATGACGATCAGCAGCATCAGAGCTTGGAGAAGCCTAATTACGGTGACTAAACGGTCATGTGGAATTTGACTGCCTTCTTGACTTGTGACCGCTGGTTTGGTGGTAATACGGTCACCTTAACAGCCCTAATTATGACTAGTTGTTGGGCAAATTGGTTGTAAATAATTCATTGAAACTGGTATGAATTAGTAGTGAAGTGATACAGGATTATGATACCGGATTGCTGCCTATTTATCAAGGACGTTTTGCTCACTACTACAGGATTTTAAAAAAACAATTATACCGTTTTGGAAAGCTGATGCTATAGTCAACTGCTGAATGTATACATTATGTCCTCTCTTTCTCTCTGAACAGGGTCAAAGAAACACAAACAGGAACAGCAATCACACAGCAGGAGAACACTCGCCATCAGACGAGAACTACCACAATGAGCGGCAGAGGAAGAGCCGTAACCGCCTGTCCTCCGGCTCGCAGCACAGCCGGGACCAGGTCCACTACCCCCTGGTGGAGGAGAATTATCATGACCCCTATCAGGACACGTACAAGCCCCACCGCAACCGTAACGGCTCCCCCGGAAGCTACAGCCATGACTCCAGGCACAGGCTTTGAGCTGAAGACCCCCTTATGTCACTTAGGCCTCTCTTCCCTTCACAGTGGGTACGACACAGCCACACGACCACTCTCTAGTTTAATTGTACCGTAACCAACTTTTTTTATAAAGTGTTAGTACCTCGCTTTTCCTCTGGCACTGGTTCACGGTGAAAACATGAACATTGACCAACTAAAAATCTAATCTCTATGCCTTTTTCTTATGAGGGAGACAAAAAATAGGATGAGGGGCAGATTTTCACCATGTTTTTTTTCTAAGGGAAGGCCCAACTCTGGGCTTGTCTTCTTTTTAACATGGCAAAGCCTTGACATGTTGGTGTGAAAGGGGTGACCATGTGGTCTGGCCATCGACTCCCTGTTGTCTCAGTGTTAGCAGGGCTAGCTGTCGTGGTGGTCTTGGTGACCCATCAACACCTGCCTCGAACCAGTGCCAGACAGCGTCAAGCGTCCCTCGATCAGCACAGAACTTCTTTGCACATTTCCAGGAGCCAATAGCAGCAGAGTCAGTGCACTGTATATTTAATTAATGTCACTAAGTTGTTTGAAATTGTCTTGGATTTGAGTGTTTTCAGTCCTGTAGCCTACAACCAGTGTCTCAGAGTCGGCAAAGTTCCTGTTTGTCAAAATGTTGAGGGATTTTTTTAGGGGGGGTCCTGAAACGGAATCTTCTAGTTTCCAGGGCTTTTATCCCCTTCTTCTCCTCAATGATACTTAGCTAATGCCATTGGGGCGGCAGGGTAGCCTAGTGGTTAGAGCATTGGACTAGTAACCGAAAGTGTTGCAAGTTCAAACCCCTGAGCTGACAAGGTACAAATCTGTCCTTCTGCCCCTGAACAGGCAGTTAACCCACTGTTTGTAGGCCATCATTGAAAATAAGAATTTGTTCTTATTAACTGACTTGCCTAGTTAAAGAAAGGTAAAAAAAATAAAAATCACACTTTTCTAATAAGAATTTGCTAAGTAAATTAAGGCAGTTGCAAGTTTCATATCTTGTGCTCTTTCAGGAAAGGCTATATACAGTACCTTAACACTCTAGTGTGAGGACTATTCCTATCAGTTTTTAGTATGCTGCAACCAAGAGGAAATAGTCTAATTGAAGTTTTTCCATTAGTACTCATGACTAGGAATAAAATATACAGTAGAGAGGGATGATATGCCCATTGAGCTTAATTTTAACTGTTTAAATGGGTTTCATAATTGACTAATGATCAAAGGATAGGCTTTAGTATAGATGGATATACTTCCAATCAGGGAAATATTGATCATTTGAATTGAGGTATACCACATTCCATTTACTGTACAAGCAGCCTGTTATAGTGATGCTTGTATTTCCATTTGCATCATATTTTATTGTCTTTTAAATGGTCTTGTGAATTAAAGTGAAATATATTCAAAGAAAGTCCTGCTTGGCAAGTAAAGAAATAACGGCTGTCCGTGGACCGACGTTTCATTGGTTTAGAATGATCAATGGCAGCATGTCTTTTTGTCAATATACAGTATGTCATGGAATAATGATTCAGTGCTGTCATGTATGTGTTAGGCCAGAAAAATCCCTAGGAGACTGTAGTTGAGTGAGTGACTGTTGTTTAGGACAGTCTCATTTGAACAATTCATTTAGTCAACAGTAACACATAAGCGGATGAGAGCGCTTCATTCAGTCTGCTATGAAGTTATATTGTTGATTTCATGAAACAAAGAAATTGTGAGTCTAACATCAAACATTTGGTCATAATTACTATGTAAAGCGCTTTGTGTGTCTAGAAAGGCGATATATAAGTAAAATCAATTAATTGTAATTATTTGCCAACCATCAGCTCTTCTTTTCAATGCCCCATTTAAAAGTCTTCCATGTCCTGGCCATTAAAAATAAATTATGATGTTTTTTAATGAACGATTTTACTTTCCTAAGCATTGCGTATCAAAACACCATGACAAATGAATTGTTCAAAGCCTTATTGCTTAACCCAGGCCTTGTTTTAAACTTTTTTGGGGGGGTACTGTAGCAATGGAGTGGTTCTCTCCTATCCATATACATATCCTCAAAATGTAGCATTTTATTTCATAGTTTTTATGGTCTAAATGGTTAGGAACAATTATAGAGGTTTAGTCATATGAAGAGAGTGTGAAGGGTACAGACTAGGGAGTTCTGTATAGAGGTTCATGTCAGAGAATGTCTCTCATTATGCTACCAGTTATGCATAGAGCACCAATAGAGGGTATGTATCAGAAACCCCCAACCAAACAAATCACAACATATTTTATTTGTTTTCTTCGAATACCTTCTTCTGTTGCCAAGATAGCTCGATTTCTGTTAGTGCTGTATTCTATAAAGGCATGCTGGTAAAGAGAAAATAATTGGACAAACTAATCTAGAGAAAAAGATAAATGTACTATGCAAATGTGTACAGTGCTGCATGTTGATGCTTTTCCTCCCTCGGCTACTTAGCGGCTTCATTGGAGTTCAATGAGATTGTGTTCTTGTTATTTTTGTGAAAGATAAAATTCAAAAGGGAAATGCGAAACTGCATGACTAATACAACTTTTTAATTCATCAAGAAGAAAGATAAATATGTTTTATGGGAAATTGATGTAAAATGAGAACTACCTAGTTAAAATGAACTTTTTTATCAAATAAATTCAGAGCTCTGTTATAATGATGGTCCAGATTCCACTTTTCTTCATTGACTCCCATCTTCAAACAGATATGTTATCTTAAGATGTAGGCTATTGAGTTGGCCCTTCTTATCAAAATATTATTTTATTTTCACAAAGACAGAACACAGTGCGGTGATATAGTGAATCATAATTTCTTCATTGTGGCCAATTGTAATGTCCTTGATGTGTTGTTCAATTGATGTTTGTTTGACCCAGAGCCAGGTTAGATCAGTGGTTCCTAAACTTGTGCAATATGGAGTCCCATGAAATTGGGGTTACCTGAGAAAATCTGTAATCTTATCAAACAAATGAAAACTTTTATCTTCAAATGAGTATAGGATACAACCTTTTAGTATAAATGTAAGGCCTTTTATACTGTTATAATTCGTTTTCATGTAATTAGTATGTGTTGGAACAGCGAGCAGGACCTTAAATTGAGTGAATATGAACACAGCGTTAGGGAATGTCATTTTCCCACGTGGGGTCCCCTGCATTTTCTACTGTCAATTGGGTTTTGTGCAGAAAAAGTTTGGGAATCCCGGGTTAGACCCCGCATGAACTGAATATACGATCTTATTAAATATATGGCATTTTGTGAATGGCTGCAATTGCCTCACTCCAAATGATGAATGACCTGAAGTGCCTATGAATGCAGTACTACTGGATAGTGGGCTTTGCACACATAATGCAATGTAACGTATATGGTGTCACCCTAAACTGTATTCGTCATAATTGTCTTTGGTAATCACTCTGGAATCCATCCTCACTGGGCGGATTGTGGAGAGAGCATGCGTCAGTGTTGACGACTGCACTCCAGGGCTAGCTAATCAGCTACCGTTGTATTCTGTAGTTAGAAATGCAATAACGTCGTCCTGTAATTCTATTTCGGCCATAAAGGAAAAGCCTTCGTGCAAAAATGATAACTTTATCAATAAGCGTTGATATTACTGGTCTCTTTTCCACCGTCAAATATTGCCAGGTCGTGTGACTACATTGCCCGATTTACGTTAGCAACATCTTCAGGAATTCGCCAGATAGCAAGCTAGCTAGCCAGTCAGCTAGTTACCTAGCTAAATTACTGCCAAATTGGTCGTAGTTAGTTTCCTCCAAAGGCTCTACAACAACAGCCATGGGAATAATTTTCACCAAGCTATGGAGGCTTTTCAATCATCAAGGTATGTCAGACCTATCGTTGACGTCGAGTGTGTATTTAGCTAGTTAGCGTAGCACGTTTCCTAGCGTCTAACGTATCCAGCTGAGTTCATGTTGTTTTTAGATAGTCCAGCTGTTAGCCAAGAATGTTCCAGTGTTTACAAAACTGCTAGCTAGCTTGCTATTACATTTTATATATATATATATATATAAATATATCTGTCCTATTTCACGCATGTGGGAATTGGACATCTTTTTTTGATATCCCAACTTCCCCTGACTGAGAGACCCTCTGAGACGGCCAGGGTCTGCCATTATTAACGGCGACCCTGGAGCAATTAGGGTTTCGCTGCACCTGCGATGACATCAGCAAATATGTGTACTTTGATTTGAAGGGCACGTCGACAGCTCGGGGAACTACAGACCTTTCGGTTACAGGCCCAACGCTCTATCTGTTAGGCTACCTGCCGTCCACAAAGTACTGTAGTGTAATACACAGGAGGTTGGTGGCAACTTAATTGGGGAGGACGGGCTTGTGGTAATGCCTGGAGTGGAGTGGTATCATTCCATTCGTTAGGTTCCAGCCATTATTATTAGCCGTCCTCCCCTGGTGTAATAGCTAGCTATATTGAATGATATCACCATGTGTTTTGTATATTGTTATAGCTATATCAGTACTGCATTGTTCAGAGAGCCTTGGTTCTGGACCGCAACTATGGGAGTCTGTTGGGACATTGGGATGACATTTGGACTCCCGTCCTCCCTGTGTACCACATGAGTTGAGTCAGCCTAGCTAAAGTTCAGGATTACTGGAGAGTAAAATGGAACTTGAATATACATTTTGAGCATTAGCCCAGCAACTAGCCTTTGATGCAGTATTTTTCCTGTTTTCCCTCACAGATGGTCAGCTAAGAGCTGTGCTGAATGTCCTCTTTAGTGCACTGTGTTTTTGTCAAATTTAGCTGAAAATGTAATCAATCTCTCCCTGCTGAATCCTGAACTAACTCAATCTGTAAACAGATCTGTGCGAACCTGTAACACGAGACCCGAGGGCAGCAGAGTGCTCCAATGGAAAGTTCTCTCTCTTGGCCTCTTTTTATGTAGTATGTGGGCCTATTCTCAGGGGGTCACTGACTGTGTTAAAGGATTGTTTGCCTAGTCAAATCAAGGTCGTATACATAAACAATCCCAGATATTGAAACTAAAGACTTCACTTTAGTTTTCACTTTAGGTTTACTGTTCACTCCTATCCCCACATGCAGTCAGTGCCACATCAGGATGTGTTTACCTATGGATGAACACGAAGCACTCATGACGACGACGAATCCTGTTCTGTTGTACTAGGCTGGTCCCAGATGTTTGTGTTTGCTAACTAAATTGCTGTCATTGTCAAGCCTAACATGTTTGGCATGGAAATTCCATTAGGAGTTGACAAGAGAGCTACTATTGTCGCATGCTGTTTACCTGTTACTACCAGACAGCCAGGCCACTCTCCGCCGGGTCGATAGAAAGCGGATGTTTCCGTTTTTCAGGAATACGGTATTTTCCACCGAACTTCCATTTCCCCTGAAAAACAAATGTGTGGACTCTGCTCAGGCATCTTTTTTACACCTGCTAGGTTAGGTTAGAGACGGGTATACCTCCCACCCAAAGCATGTCCCATCATGAAGAGCTTTTTATGCGTTTCAAGTAGTGATTGGGGGAAAAATCGATACAATTACATATTGGGATATTATTTTTGACGATTTATTGACAATATCGCAATATTAAGTGTTGTGAGGTCCCTGCCAATTCCCAGCCCTAGTTTTCAAGTCTGCTGAAAGGGGGAAATATAAGCGTTTTCAACAACTATTGACCCACTTTATTCGCTGTCAGTGTAACTCTTGTTACAGGCATACAGCATGACCCATCTCTTAGCGGTTCCATATCGGTTCAGTCAGAGCAATACTGTAGCTGAATTGTCTCTTAAAAACCTAGGCTAGTTTCATTGGACTCTCCTCTCACAATGTCTTTATTTGTAATATAAAGACCTTGTCCTCTCACATAGGCCTATTGTAATTGGCTATGCCCGGTGTCTGGGGAAGGCTTTGATTGGTAGTCGTCCACAAGCAACAGTGTTCCACGTGTCATAAAGCCTATGGTCCGAGAGACGTTAAGTTTATGTCGCTGTGTCAGTAGTACTTCAAACAGGAATTTCAAAGACTTCTCAATGTGGGCTGTGGCAGTTTTAAATAAAAAACAGCAGTTCATTCACAAGGTGAATGACAAGTAAAATACACTAGCACAGCACCAGGTACAAAGATTCTTTACAGTGAATATAGTTGATATCGTTGATTGAACCGTGTGCACCAATTTTAACTACAACACAGCCTAAAACACCTGAGGTACCTTTGCAACAGAGACAAGGTCTTATGCATTAGTTTACGCAAGACTAACTGGAGACCTCAAACTCAGGTGACAGATGTGTGCTCTTTGCAATCTGCATTTTGCAGTGGCTGCAAAAAATGTTCTCATATTAAGGTCTGCTCTTTGTTAAATACATTTTGTTTTTAGCACTGTTATTTCCATGACTGATCAAAACTAGTTTTCTCCTGGCTGTCTCTTGACCCTCTGCAGCAGACATATGGCACCAAAGTATCGTGATAATATCGTATCGTCCCTGGCGTTTCCCAGCCCTAGTGTCTATCTAGATAACGCCCACCAAAAAAAGTGTCTACATAATGTCATAGCTTAGACCCCCCACATGGGAAGTTGGCTTCCCGTGCTACTTGGTGTCATCTGAAGTTGTTTCGTAAAGCAAAAATAGGAGTTTCCCTTTCCTTAAAAAATGAACACCAAAGTAGTCTTATTTGTGACCGGGAATCGAAGTAGACCACTCCTTTTACTGTAAACAGTCCCGAGAAGCAGTCAAGTTGAAGCCCGGTGCTGTAGCCTAAACACAGGGGATTGTGCTGCAGGTCTGCCAAAAATACATGTAGCAAGAGACAGGAAGAGAAATGACGAAGGGGAGTGAGTATTAAGGACGAAGGGGAGTGAGTATTAAGGACGATGGAGAGTGAGCATTAAGGACCGAGGGGAGTGAGCATTAAGGACCGAGGGGAGTGGGGCATTAAGGACCGAGGGGAGTGGGGCATTAAGGACCGAGGGGAGTGGGGCATTAAGGACCGAGGGGAGTGGGGCATTAAGGATCATTGGGAGGGGGGGAGTGGGGCATTAAGGACCGAGGGGAGTGGGGCATTAGGACCGAGGGGACCGAGGGGAGTGGGGCATTAAGGACCGAGGGGAGTGGGGCATTAAGGACCGAGGGGAGTGGGGCATTAAGGACCGAGGGGAGTGGGGCATTAAGGACCGAGGGGAGTGGGGCATTAAGGACGAGGAGGGGAGTGGGGCATTAAGGACCGAGGGGAGTGAGCATTAATGAAGAGGGGAGTGAGTATTAAGGACGAAGGGGAGTGAGCATTAATGAAGAGGGGAGTGAGTATTAGGGGAGGACGAAGGGGAGTGAGTATTAATGAAGAGGGGAGTGAGTATTAAGGACAGAAGGGGAGTGAGTATTAATGAAGAGGGGGAGTAAGGACGAAGGGGAGTATTAAGTGGACAGAAGTATTAAGGACAAGAGGGAGTGAGTATTAATGAAGAGGGGGGAGTGAGTATTAAGGACAAGAGGGGAGTGAGTATTAAGGACAGAGGGGAGTGAGTATTAAGGACAAGAGGGAGTGAGTATTAAGGACAAGAGGGAGTGAGTATTAAGGACAAGGGGAGTGAGTATTAAGGACAAGAGGGGAGTGAGTATTAAGGACAAGAGGGGAGTGAGTATTAAGGACAAGACAAGGGGAGTGAGTATTAAGGACAAGAGCTCTAGGGGATCCAATAAGGACCAAAGTATTAAGGACACTGCCTACTCCTAAGGACCTGTGGCTTTTAGGAAAGGACAAGTGGATATTGTTTCAGACTTATTAGTCATATGTTTGGACAGCCTGCTGTGCCCATATCTGTCTGGATTAGCCAAATATACTGCCTACATGCCTTGGCTTTTAAAAGGGGTGGATATTGTTTCAGCTTATTAGTCATATGTTTGCTCAGCCTGCTGTGCCCATATCTGTCTGGATTAGCCATACTGGACATGTCTTGAATTCCGGTCAAGGTGTGGTTTTTGCATTAGTACGAACCATCCCGATGACCTTGTACGAACCATCCCGATGACCTTGTACGAACCATCCTGATGACCTTGTACGAACCATCCCGATGACCTTGTACGAACCATCCCGATGACCCTGTACGAACCATCCCGATGACCCTGTACGAACCATCCCGATGACCCTGTACGAACCATCCCGATGACCTTGTACGAACCATCCCGATGACCTTGTACGAACCATCCCGATGACCTTGCAAGCTTAAATTATCTTTTCACTACCGCTACATGGATACAGAATGTAAGCTTGCCAGATCAGGATAGTTCGTACGAGGCTAGTTTTGTATAGGCCATGTACCTTCTTTAGTCATACTCATGAGGACTAGACTAACTTCACAGGTGTAATGTAATGTCTTGTCTAGTGGCATCTAGCACCATGCTAACAACATTGTAGTGTGTGTGTATGCTAAGAGTATCCTGTCTTTTGTTTTGGTCCAGTGTTTCTTGTTGGTGTTTATTTGTCTGTCTGCCAGTGACAGTGTTTACATGGAGCCGTATATTTGAGTGCAGATGGCTTTGTTCAGTTGAGCAGGTGGGTCAGTGTCCGTTCTGTGTTCAGCTGAGCAGGTGGGTCAGTATCCGTTATGTGTGTGCCATCCATTACCGACAGCTGCTGCTTTAAACCTTAGCAAGCACAGCACTGAGACCACTCACTCTAGTGTGTGTGTCTCTGGCACTGCCATGTCTCAGAGAAAGGGCAGTGAGAGAGCTGTTTGAATATGTGTGTAACATTGCAGTTTGTCACTGTGAAGTCTTAAGTCTTGCAGCTCCTATAATGAATGGCTTGTTTAGTTTATGACTGTGCTGTGGAGAGCTGAATAACACATAACCAAATGACTCGATTGTGCTGCTCCATATTGGGAGCGTAGGTCAGCCACTGGGCATTGAAGTCAGACTTATTTTTGAAGTTTATAGTGTCTCGTGATTATTTGAATGTGTTTTTAAAATGTATTTCTTCTCACTTTTTCAGAGCACAAGGTTATTATTGTGGGCCTGGACAATGCAGGGAAGACCACCATTCTTTACCAGTTGTAAGTAGCCTATTGTACCCTTTTTTAAGGGGATGAGAGGGACGTCTATGAAAGGGAAGATGTAATTTATGTAGTGCTTTTCATTATACTGATAATCTCAAAGACTGTAAGAACTAAAACAAAGTAGGCCTACATGTAGTTATTGGGTTGGACAATGGTCTTCAACAGAGGCTGTTATTGGGTTGGACAATGGTCTTCAACAGAGGCTGTTATTGGGTTGGATGTATAGGTCACATCCAACTCCGGTGGGCTGCACATAGGCCAAGCCTAGAACAGTTTCCTGAAAGTCAGTCAAGAAGAGCCTTCACGCTTCACCCTCAGCACTCTCCTCCGCCACTCTGTTCTCAGCTCTTCTGATGCCCTGAAGCAGGCTTGGTTGGGTGGGCTGCCATGCCATTTATCTTCAGTTTTCATATCAACTTTCTTTCGTTGTCAATCCTAGTCATATTAGTAACCCATCTTAGTTGTTGCATCTTTAGATACCCCCTATTTCTAAGTTTCTAACAGAGATTTTCATTTTATCACAAAATAGAACCGCTATTAGGTGCTCTGTTTAGAATGGTGTTTTCCTGCAAATTCCATTTGGGCAAATTACATTTTATTGGCTGCTTCATTACATGAGTTGCATGTTCTGTTAAGATGCATTACCATAATCTAAATGTGATTTCTGTCATTCTGAGCACCGTGGGTGGACGCCATAATGGTTTATGTACCCAATGCATATGGGTTAGAGGTCGACCGATTAATTAGGGCCGATTTCAAGTTTTCATAACAATCAGAAATCGGTATTTTTGGGTGCCGATTTTTCAGATTTTTTTATATACCTTTATTTAACTCAGCAAATCAGTTAAGAACACATCCTTATTTTCAATGACGGCCTAGAAACGGTGGGTTAACTGCCTTGTGCAGGGGCAGAACGACAGATTTTCACCTTGTCAGCTCGGGGGATCGAATCTTGCAACCTTACAGTTAACTAGTCCAACGCTCTAACCACCTGCCTCTCATTGCACTCCATGAGGAGCCTGCCTGTTACGTGAATGCAGTAGAAGCCAAGGTAAGTTGCTAGCTAGCATTAAACTTATCTTATAAAAAACAATCAATCAATCATAATTACTAGTTATAACTACACATGGTTGATGATATTACTATTATTTATCTAGCGTGTCCTGCGTTGCATATAATCGATGCACACTGGGGGATGATTTAACAAAAGCGCATTTGCGAAAATAGCACAATCGTTGGACAACTGTACCGAACCATAAACACCAATGCCTTTATTAAAATCAGTACACAGAGGTATATATTTTGGGCGATTACTTGTCATTAGAATGTCTCTTTTTGGACTATACTGTCGGCAGTTGCATTTTTCCTTTCTTCTCTAGGGAAAAGTCACTTGGGGCCCAGAGAGGGGAGAGGTCAGAATGGAACATTGTCTTTCAATGTGAATGTACAGTGCCTTGCGAAAGTATTACAGATTTACAATGTCTTTGGGCAATAAAGCCTAAAGAGCATTCCAGATCGTGAGGTAATGTTTTGGTACTAGGAACGAGATTAGAATCTCGTTTTAGAGACCAAACTGAACGATAATTTGTAGCTAATGCTATCTGGCTATGGGATACTCCTTTTTTAAAGTAAAAGGCCCTTTGTGAAGAGTTCCTGAGATCTGTGGTTTGTCATGTAAGTTGAGAGGGGTGGATCTTTGCTATAAAATATCTGTTACCATTATGTTAACACTCTCAGAATTAATTTATAGACACTGAATTGATCTGAGAGTCAAAGGGCTATGGTGAAGCTCATATAATTAAAGATTAAGTTTAAAATATAACTCTGACTTGTGTGTGGTTTGTAAACTCTCCTCATTTAGTAATACAGGAAATTACCACAACAATATGCAACAGTTTGGGCAGCCTGGCTCATTGCGAACTAATTTGCCAGAATTTTACGCAATTATGACATAACATTGAAGGTTGTGCAATGTAACAAGAATATTTAGACTTAGGGATGCCACCCGTTAGATAAAATACCGAACGGTTCCGTATTTCACTGAAATAATAAACGTTTTGTTTTCGAAATGATCGTTTCCGGATTCGACCATATTAATGACCAAAGGCTCGTATTTCGGGGTGTTATTATGTTATAATTAAGTCTTTGATTTGATAGAGCAGACTGACTGAGCGATGGTAGGCAGCAGCAGGCTCATAATCGGTCGACCTCTAATATGGGTCCAGTAAATTTCTCAAATGGCCAGTAAATTCAAATCTTCCCGGTCACATTGTCCGGCACCATATTTTCCTAACGGAAATCTTGATATCCCCAGATTTTTCTTTTCTTCTGTTGGACCCGGGATTTGAACTGCCAACCCTCCGGTTTCTGGCTCGTCTCTAACTGCTAGGCTGCCTGCCTAAGGTCCTTGGACTATAAGGAGTAACGTTATGCTCCTTTTGTCCAATATTGAGCTAGGTTTTGGTTAACCCACAGTTCATGGAAGAATGATACAATGGGGCATAGATTACAAAGTGAAGTGAACTCCGGGAACCCCATTGTTCTCATGCCTACCAGAATTGTATCTGACTTTTTTTTTGCATTGATTGAGAACCTTCTGTGCTTGTGATGCAGTTCTATGAACGAGGTGGTGCACACCTCTCCTACAATAGGCAGCAACGTGGAGGAGATAGTGGTGAACAACACTCATTTCCTGATGTGGGACATCGGAGGGCAGGAGTCACTGAGATCCTCCTGGAACACGTACTACACAAACACAGAGGTCAGACCACGTATTGTGGCTGTATGGCAGTTATTATTATTTTGTAGTTTTATTTTTTATTAAATTAACAAAAACTGCTCAATAATATTGCTATGCAATTGTTTTTTTTTTAAACGGCTCAATACAATGTTTCCAGTGTTTTTACTTCGGTATAAGAGCAATTTAATGTAAAGTGTTGCCGGCTGTCTTTTTAACTGTCCTTATCGCTCTCCCCATCTTTCTCTCCAGTTTGTGATCATAGTGGTGGACAGCACTGACCGAGAGAGAATCTCTGTCACCAAAGAGGAGCTCTACAGAATGCTTGCACATGAAGTGAGTTGTTGGTCTTCTTGTTCATGTTTTATGTGAGAGGACGTATGACAATATGTGTGGGTCAAGATGGTATGAGTTCAATACAACCCACAGCAGAAGACATGGCAGCAGCCGGTGTTCCATGATGGTCTATGACACACGTGTCAAACTCATTCCACGGAGATCCGAGTGTCTGCGTGTTTTTTGCTCCACCCTTGTACTTGATTGTTGAATTAAGGTCACTAATTAGAAAGGAACTCCCCTCACCTGGTTGCCTAGGTCTTGATTGAAAGGAAAAACCCAAAACACGCAGACACTGTCCTTCGTGGAATGAGTTTGATACTCCTGGTCTATGAGCATACGGGCACCTCTCGCTTTTTCTCCTCATCCTCCTTCTATTCCCTCATTGTATCATTTACCAGTCCTTCCCCTCCATCATCAGTTGAAATTAAGTGTGTTAAACTCCAAATTCTCTCCCCCCCCCAGGATCTGAAGAAGGCGGGCCTGCTGATCTTTGCTAACAAGCAGGATGTGAAGGGCTGCATGTCTGTGGCTGAGATCTCCCAGAGCCTGCAGCTCACATCAGTCAAAGACCACCAGTGGCACATCCAGGCCTGCTGCGCCCTCACTGGGGAGGGGTAAGACATTTTATTTTCTCCTTGGCGGACCAGACCACTCTCATTAAAACTAGCACTTGTCTCGAACATTGACTAAATTGGTGTCAGCTAACCATTTTAGGGACTGGTGCTGTTCCATGACCCCAAGGTTGAGAAACTGCTGTAGACAGTGCTAGCACTGGTAGTACTGGCAATCCTTTACTTAGGCATACAGTGCGTTTGGAAAGTATTCAGACCCCTTGACTTTTTTCACATTTTGTTACACGTTACAGCCTTATTCTAAAATGTATTAAAAAGTTATTTTTACTCTTCAATCTACACACAATACCTCATAATGACCAAGTAAAAACAGGTTTTCAGACATTTTTGCAATGTATTAAAACTAAACTATCACATTTCCATAAGTATTCAGACCCTTTACTCAGTGCTCTGTTTAAGCACCTTTTGGCAGTGATTACAGCCTCAAGTCTTCTTGGGTATGATGCTACAAGCTTGGCACACCTGTATTTGGGGAGTTTCTCCTATTCTTCTCAGCAGATCATCTCAAGCTCTGTCAGGTTGCATGGGGAGCGTCGCTGCACAGCTATTTTAAGGTCTCCAGGTTTGATTTGATTTGTATCTCTTTTAGTCCCCATTTGGACTAATCTTCCAAGAGTCCTTAAACATTAAAATACAATTTATAATACGAACACATTTTCACATATAACACACTATTACAAACATACATAATATACTAACACAATGACCCAATAAATACTCAATCTAAAAAATATTGATTCTTCATCTACTATAGTCCCACAATATTTATATATACTATATTTAAAATTGTTTTAAAATAATGTTTACATTTATATATCGAAAGGTTTCTAGTTTGCTCAGTTAATTTATTCCATTTCTTTATTGCTCTAAATCGAAATGTTATTTTGCTTATTTCTCTTTTCTGTCTGGATAACGCATAGATGGTGGACAATCTATTCCTAGTATTTACGGAATGTCTGTCTCTTACCTGAATACCGTTGTGAATAGAACTTGGCTGTTTTAAATTATGTATATTATGAAATAAAATAAGCATGTTTTTTTCCCAAATTATCCTGTCGATTGATGACCAACCAAGAACACTTGGACTGCAACAGAAGAACCATATCTCCACCTTAAAACAATCCTTGCTGTTTTATTCTGTGCATTCTACAGTCTCCTAACTTCACTTAATGATGCATTTCCCCAGACCACAGAACAGTAGTTCACCTGACTCTCAATTAACGCTTGTGTTATTTGCTGAAGAATTTTTCCTGGTAAATATTTAGCTATCCTTCTGATTATGCATGCTGTTTTTGAAAGTTTTTTTTTTTTTTTACATAGATTAGTTATTTGAGATGACCATGATAAGCTGCACTATCTGCACTCCCAATAGTTTGGTTTCTGCCACTTCTTCAATTTGTACTCCTCCCATACTTAATTTTATCCCATGCTGTTTTGGCCTTTTCCTAGTTGAACAGACTAACATAACTTTGGTTTTCTTTATGTTTAAAACAAGTTTGTTTTGGCAAACCCACTCCCCGATATTCTCCAAATCTCCTTGTAAAGCTTGCTGTACCTGTTTAACCGATTGTCTTGCTGCATAAATTATAGTATCATCTGCAAGTATTAGTAGCTTGAGTTTCAGCTAAGGCATAAGTAAGGTCGTTGGTATATATTAAATAAAGAAGTGGCCCAAGGCAGCTGCCCTGCGGTATTCCACAGTTTAACACATGAGGGAAAGAAATGGAACCATTGATATAGGTGGACTGTTTCCTGTCAGTTAGATATGACTGTACCCGATTCAATGCTGCCTCCTTAAAACCATAATGCGTTAATTTTGTCAAAATTATTTCATGATCCACTAAATCAAATGCTGCACTGAGATCTAAAAATAGTACACTCACAAACTTGCCATTATCCATAGCATTGAGCCACTGGTCAGTCACGTCAATCAATGCAGTGGTAGTGGAATGGTTTTTACGATAAGCATGCTGATTGGCTGTAATCAGATCATTCTTTTCCATGTACTCCCACATTTATCTGCTCACAATACCCTCCAATATCTTACTGAGTGTAGGGAGTAGACTAATTGGTTGACTATTGGCAGGAGTAATGGGTTCTTTGCAGTCTTTCGGAATAGGATACAGTTTCGCATGCTTCCATACATTTGCAAACATCCCCTTTTCAAGTGACCAATTAAAAATGTATTTCAGTGGAACTGCAATCTGGGGAGCAGCACAGCGAAGCAAAAAGTTGTCCATAAGACCATAACCTGTAGATTTACCATCAGGTAATGACTTCAATAGGTTTAACACCTCCTCCACTGACACCGTTAGTAGACTAAAAGAGCAGATCTTGTTGCTCATAATATGATCATCATCCATTGGACAATAGCTTGTTTGGAAGAATGTATGTTTACATTGTTGCTCAGTAAATACATTTTCTTTGTAAAAAAATCTGCAAAATGATTGGCAATATCAACTGGTTTTGTTATTATTCTCCCGTCAACCTTCACACTAGATGGGCATGATGAGATAAATGTACCAAGTAAGCCCTTAACTTGTGTTCCATACCTTTTTTAGAATCATTTTTACAATAAACGCATCGTTGTAAAAACTTTTTTTCCTTTCGATTCAATTTAACTGCATAATTACGTAATGTTCTATAATTCTGTTCATCAATTTCTAATTTTGACTTGGCTGCTAAGACTTTTGCCATATTTCTTAGAGAAAAAGCCTCACCCAGTTCATCATCAATCCATGGAGATGGACGTGCACCAACTGTACTCTTTCTTATAGGGGCATACTGGTCCATTACCTCAGTGAGCAAATCAATAAAACATTCTGTAGGGTGATTTAAATCATCCTCTAGATAAATCAGCTCCCAGGGTACAGCAGCCAAATCATTTAGAAATAGCTCATGATTAAATGTTTTAAAATGTATTTTGACCACAATCCTAGGGGGTGTCTTTGTTCATGGTTATGGTCACAATATTATGGTCTGTCCATCCCACTGGCATTGATCTGGCTTTTAAGCATTGCAATGGTATATTACAGAAAATCAGATCTCCATCTCCAGAGATGTTCGATCAGGTTCAAGTCTGGACTCTGGCTGGGCTACTCAATCATTCAGAGAATTGTCCCAAAACCACTCCTGCTTTGTCTTGGCTGTGTGCTTAGGGCTGTTGTCCTGTTGGAAGGTAAACCTTCGCCCCAGTCTGCGGCCCTGAGTGCTCTGGAGCAAGTACAATTGAAGTCAGAAGTTTACATACACCTTAGCCAAATACATTTAAACTCAGTTTTTCACAATTCCTGACATTTAATCTTAGGTCAGTTAGGATCACCACTTTATTTTAAGAATGTGAAATGTCAGAATAATAGTAGAGCGAATGATTTATTTCAGCTTTTATTTCTTTCATCACATTTCCTGTGGGTCAGAAGTTTACATACACACACACACACACACACACACACACACAATTAGTATTTGGTAGCATTGCCATTAAAGTGTTTAACTTGGGTCAAATGTTTCGGGTAGCCTTCCACAAGCTTCCCACAATAAGTTGAATTTTGGACCATTCCTCCTGACAGTAACTGAGTCCGGTTTGTAGGCCTCCTTGCTCGCACACGCTTTTTCAGTTCTGCCCACAAATGTTCTATAGGGTTGAGGTCAGGGCTTTGTGATGACCACTCCAATACCTTGACTTTGTTGACCTTAAGCCATTTTGCCACAACTTTGGAAGTATGCTTGTGGTCATTGTCCATTTGGAAGACTCATTTGTGACCAAGCTTTAACTTCCTGACTGATGGCTTGAGATGTTGGTTCAATATATCCACGTAATTTTCCACCCTCATGATGCCATCTATTTTGTGAAGTGCACCAGTCCCTCCTGCAGCAAAGCACCCCCACAACATGATGCTGCCACCCCCGTGCTTCACAGTTGGGATGGTGTTCTTTGGCTTGCAAGCCACCCCCTTTTCCTCCAAACATAACGATGGTCATTATGGCCAAACAGTTCTATTTTTGTTTCATCAGACCAGAGGACATTACTCCAAAAAGTACGATCTTTGTCCCCATGTGCAGTTGCAAACTGTTGTCTGGCTTTTTTATGGTGGTTTTGGAGCAGTGGCTTCTTCCTTGCTGAGCGGCCTTTCAGGTTATGTCGATATTGTTTTACTGTGTATATAGATACTTTTGTACATGTTTCAACCAGCATCTTCACAAAGTCCTTTGCTGTTGTTCTGGGATTGATTTGCACTTTTTGCACCAAAGTAAGTTAATCTCTAGAATACAGAACGCGTCTCCTTCCTGAGCAGTATGACGGCTGCGTGGTCCCATGGTGTTTATATTTGCGTACTATTGTTTGTACAGATGAACGTGGTACCTTCAGGCATTTGGAAATGGTCTTGGAGAGGGTCTTGGCTGATTTCTTTTGATTTTCTCATGATTTCAAGCAAAGAGGCACTGAGTTTGAAGGTAGGCCTTGAAATGCATCCACAGGTGCACCTTCAATTGACTTAAATTATGTCAATCAGCCTATCGGAAGCTTCTAAAGTCATGACATAATTTTCTGGAATTTTTCAAGGCACAGTCAACATAGTGTATGTAAACTTCTGACCCACTGGAATTGTGATACAGTGAAATTATCTGTCTGTAAACAATTGTTGGAAAAATGAATTGTGTCATGCACAAAGTAGATGTCCTAACCGACTTGTCAAAACTATAGTTTGTTAACAAGAAATTTGTGGAGTGGTTGAAAAACGAGTTTTAATGACGCCAACCTAAGTGTATGTAAACTTCTGACTTCAACTGTATCTCTCTGTACTTTGCTCTGTTCATCTTTCCTTTGATCCTGACAAGTCTCCCAGTCCCTGTTGCTGAAACGCATCCCCTTAGCATGATGCTGCCACCACCATGCTTCACCGTAGGGGTGGTTCCAGGTTTCCTCTCGAGAATATTGTTTCTCATGGTCTGATGGTCTGATGGTCTTTAGGTGCTCCAAAGCAGGCTGTCATGTGCCTTTTCCTGAGGAGTGACTTCCGTCTGGCCACTCTACCATAAAGGCCTGATTGGTGGAGTGCTGCAGAGATGGTTGTCCTGGAAGGTTCTCCCATATCCACAGAGGAACTCTGGCGCTCTGTCAGAGTGACCATCGGGTTCTTGGTCACCTCCCTGACCAAGGCCCTTTTCCCCTAATTGCTCAGTTTGGCTGGCTCGGCCATCTCTAGGAAGAGTTTTTGTGATTCCAAACTTCTTCCATTTAAGAATGATGGAGGCCACTGTGTTCTTGGGGACCTTCAAGGCTGCAGAAATGTTTTGGTACCCTTCCCCAGATCTATGCCTCGACACAATCCTCTTTCGGCGCTCTTCGGACAATTCCTTCGACCTCATGGCTTGGTTTTTCCTCTGACATGCACTGTAAACTGTGGGACCTTATATAGACAGGTGTGTGCCTTTCCAAATCATGTTAAATCAATTGAATTTACCACAGGTGGACTCCAATCAAGTTGTAGAAACATCTCAAGGAGGATGAATGGAAACAGGAAGGCCCCTGAGCTTAATTTTGAGTCTCATAGCAAAGGGTCTGAATACTTTTTTGTTTAGAATAAGTAACATAACAAAATGTGGGAAAACGGAAGGGTCTGAATACTTTCTAAATGCACTGCGTGTTAGTCTGAAGAACATACATTTGTGAAGTATCAAAATATATTCCCACAAACTGATAAATCCGTTATCTTGTTTCCTTATGTCTCCCTACCTTTAGGTTGTGCCAAGGCTTGGAGTGGATGACGTCACAACTGCGAGTCAGATGACCTTTGACCCTGATCAACAACAACAAACAGGTGTGCTGTTCCTCTCCTTTTCTCTACACCTTCAGTCCTGAGGGGTGTAGTGGTTGGTTGACGGTTGACGGGTGGCCGTCTCCATGAAGCCTCTGACCTGACCCAGCCGGTCAGACTTCCAGGATTTTGTTTTTCTGCTGCGTGTTTATTTATTACTACAAAACACTGCTCTGACTGAGAACTGTGAGCAACCAAGAACCGAAAAACTCTACCTTTTCAGGATCAATTCTGGAAAGAAAAGTTCAACAAAAGACTGATAAGAATTCCGGTGTGTTGAATTTCTGAATCTGCAAGGTTGGTTTTCCAACTAAAAAAAGATATGGACAATCTGGGACTGGAGGTGAGCTTGGACTTAAAGAGGACTCGTATTTAGTTGTTTGGGTGAGCCTGCCTGCCCAGCGTGGCCTTGTTTCAGTATTGCCATACTGTCTGAGATGGTGGTATTGCCCTATGTGTACAGTCCAGTATTTACATTATGACTGCGTCCCAAATGGCGCCTCTATTCCTTAATTCACATTTCATTACCTTGTGCCTGCTGCATCGGAATCCTGAAGTGATGATGGCTGAAGATACTGAGTCACAGAACCGAAGAGCGGGAAATCCAACTCTCTCAGCTCATATGAAATACATTGGAAAAAATAAAGTGTTTTTATCTGTTTTGGGTTCATTACATTTGTCGTGAATGTGTATTTATTTGACAGGTAAGAAATATTCCTATGTTTCTGGTTATCTTCGTATACCCTTGTAATGTGGTTTTGTCATTCTCAGCGATACAAACTAGTCACCTTTAGGCGAAATTCGCCGTTTTGAATTCAAAATAGGTGACCTATGTGATTCGTGTAGATCCGATGAGAACGTTTGGGAGGGGGGGCTTTGGATCACTATTGGCCGTAAGCGAACGAGCGATGCGCGTTTGGAGCAATACTGGTTGTATCCAAGGCTCAGCCAATCGTTTACATAACAGAAATCAGCACAACAAGCGACTGAAGAGAGAAGAGACAACCATCAGCGCTCTGGGAAGACAGCGGAGAGGAATGGCAGCTTGCCAGCTACAGCAGCGCGTCCCTGAACGATAACGAAGAGGTAACGTTAGATGAGAAGCCTGACCACATGACGGGGGTGAGAAGGTGATGAAGAGTACTTAATGAGCTGTAACCGAAAGACAACTGTCATTTGGAAAGTGAGGTGAGGTGAAGGAGAAAGTATTTTTAGCATTGTTAAGAATCTTGCTAACTGGATCAAAATCTCCGTAAGCTAGCCAGAGACATGTTGAGCAACATTAGCCAATTTACTTGATTAAAATTGAGTTTAGGAAAATTAGCTGGCTAATAAAGTCAGACAGCTAACGTTACAACATCAGATGAGATAACATTAGTAACCTAACCAATTCGCTATAGTAATGAAACAGGGAGGGAGCCGGTCTCGAACCCTCGACCTTCTAGCCCGAAGTCCAGCGCGCTATCGATTGTGCCCCAAAAGTGTACTCGAGCGGCAACGGTGTTGCCAACTCCTCAGTAAGGGAAGTAGCTATTGGCTGTCCTATTTTTTTTATCAACTTAAAAAATATATATATTATTCGTAAAACAAATAACTTACATTGCTACATCAAACATGTCTAGCAAACCAAACACAGGTATTAACAATGCTCAAACATACAAAAAATATAAATAAAATACAAAAAAGAAACAATTTTAAGTGCAATTATATTCACTCTGAAAATATCTTATTATAATGATTCATGAAGATATTATTTTTGTTATTTACTAGGGTTAGTGTTTTAATAAGATAATTAAATTCAATCAGAAAAATTGGTAATTTTGGTATAGAATTTTGGAATTTTTGTTTGTGTATAAAGTATTTGGCAACAATAATTTAAAAAAATAACAATAATTTCAGTGGTTTTGTTATCATTGCAATAGTAACATATATATTTTATGTTAAAATTATAGGCAGTGTTCATAATTGTAAATAAGTACTTTGCAAGGTTTTCCCAAAATTCGGGCACAAATTTACATTCAAAGAACAAGTGAGACAGATTCTCACCTTTTTCACAGAAAACGCAGTTATCATCAATAGCCACAAATTTGGACATCATAGAATTACATGGATATATCTTATGCAAAATGTTGAAGTGCTCCCTTTTCTGATCATCACTTGATTTCCCTGAATTTACAAGCTACTAAAAAATCAAAAGGTACTCTAGGATATTGGATAGAATGCCTTTTTGTTTCATTCTATTTCTACTTTAAGATGTTTTTTTCCCAAGTGCAATATATAGATGTGTGTGTGGTCACAAGCACTCTATTATAAAGGCCGTCATGGCTAACTGCAATATTAGTGTATTGTTCTTTCTCAAGAGTGTCATTTGCAGTGAAGTCTAGGCAACAAATGGATTGCTTTTTTTAGCTGTGAGTTTATTTTACACACAGAGACTGATCATGTAGATCCGTGGTTTAATTAGTTATAACCTGCATTCCCCCTAGCAGGGATTTTTTTTGCATGTTTCAGTGCAACAAAAAAAAGTGTCACCTTTTTGGGCCCTCAGCAGTTTGCAACCCTGTATTCTTCAATCAATCTCTTGGGGGCAGTTTGTTCTGGTGTGGACCATTGGACTCATGTTCAGCATTCGTTTTGAGAAAAATGGCCTCTGATGGACAGACCGGGAGCAGTGAGAGAGTGACACAGTCTGTGGGACAGCTGAAGACAGGATGAGGAACACAGCTGAACAAGGCCTTGTCCAAGGCAAGTATCCTTTATTATCCCACACTTTGGAAATCACTTGCTTAACTTCACATGGGGAAGATCTCTTGCTTAACTTCACATGGGGAAGATCTCTTGCTTAGCTTCACATGGGGAAGATCTCTTGCTTAACTTCACATGGGGAAGATCTTTTGCTTAGCTTCACATGGGGAAGATCTCTTGCTTAGCTTCACATGGGGAAGATCTCAATTGTTGTCCTCTCTCCTCATCTCCTCAAACCAAGTTGGTTGAGAGAGCCAGAGATCACTCCTCTGACTTTCTCCAATCGGTTTTGAGTAGGAAATGAGGAGTATGCAATTGAGATCTTCCCATAGAAAGGGTGAGCAGACAGACATGAGGAGAGGTGAGAAACTGCAGGACTAAGTACTGTTCCAGGTTGAGCTATAATGTCTTTTCATAATGGTTCAGATTTCAATTTTTCTATGGACAGTACATTCCGGAACAGCACTTCAACACGAGAGTTGACATTTGCATACTGTAGTATGTTTCTACAGTAGGAGACCATTATTTTCTCACTTTCAGTTTTACAATGAGATGACTTTTAGTTGGCATAGCGAGATTAATTTATTTTAGAATTGTCATACATGTTAGTCATCAAAAGGGAATAAGCAAGCAAATAATGTCCAATTGTAAGAGAATAACATACAAGTATTAAGGTAGGAGTGTATTGTCTCTGATTACTCAGTTGTGAAACACCATTCTATTGGTCACTTGTCCAGAGTGAAACCATAGAGAATGAGGGAGGCCTCTAGTGGCCAAAAGGCAGTATTAGCATGAGCACTGCCATTGAGTGCTTCAACCATTTTAATGTAGTCAACTGGGTGGGACTTCCAACTTCATTGGCTGCTCTCTCCTGGTGACCCTGTTGGGGTCATGTCCAACCTGTATAAGCCAATCTTGAAGAAGAAAATTGACTACTTCAAATGGAGATGGCCTCAATGGCGCTGCCCATGCTGTCACAGACCCTATAATAGCACAGATATGTTTTTTTTTGAGTCCTCAATCTATCTCTGAGTGGAACAGAGGAACTGTCTTCAACAAATAGTCTTGTCATTGGTTGTAAATGTGTCACTGTGTCAAACACCATAAACATGAGAATGATGTAATCTGAAAGGTGTGTACCACATCCCGGCCCTGCTATTCTCACATATGATGCTGAAGTCTCCCATGCTGCAAAAAAGGTTTTTCTCAATGAGAATACCCTGTAGAAATAAAGGATACATAAAAAATGCAAACATGTTCACCCTACATACATTATGAAGATAGTCAAATAAAAACATTTGCCACTGTTAATGGAAAATGTGCATTACTCAGCATACAGTATGAAAAAACAAGACCGCAGTCCTAAAGCATTCAAGTCCTAGTCACTTTATGGGCTACTGACCCCTATATGTCAGTTACCCATTAGAACACCCAGACAGGTGTCTGGACTGGGTGACTGTCCAGTCACAGTGGTATGGTATTGGTAAACATGCCAGGATCATTTGCACAGTTATGTCATGATGACCTATGACACTCACCACATCTTACCTCTGTGTTTATGGGGACAGTTGTTTTCCCAGGAGTTAGTGATGGGATTATTGAGAGTTGAGGCTGTAGCTATCAATGTGCAGCTGCTAATGTCCTCCATCATGTAATTTCCTTCAATAACTAAGCTGCATCTTCTGGCTTCTCCCCTGGTGTAAGCGTTTCGCTGTTAGCCTACACCTGTTGTTCACGAAGCATGTTTATTTATTTTATTTCACCTTTATTTAACCAGGTAGGCTAGTTGAGAACAAGTTCTCATTTGCAACTGCGACCTGGCCAAGATAAAGCAAAGCAGTGCAACACATTTCAGCACCACAGAGTTACACATGGAATATAAACATACAATCAATAATACAGTAGAAAAGTCTATATACAGCATGTGCAAATGAGGGAAGATAAGGGAGGTAAAGGCAATAAATAGGCAATGGTGGCGAAGTAATTTCAATATAGTAATTAAACACTGGAATGCTAGAATGTGCAGAAGATGAATTTGCAAGTAGAGATACTGGGGTGCAAAGGAGCAAGATAAATAACAGTATGGGAATGAGGTAGATTGGATGGGCTATTTACAGATGGGCTATGTACAGGTGCAGTGATCTGTGAGCTCCTCTGACAGCTGGTGCTTAAAGCTAGTAAGGGAGGTAAGAGTCTCCAGCTTCAGTGATTTTTGCAGTTCGTGTCAGTCATTGGCAGCAGAGAACTGGAAGGAAAGGCGGCCAAAGGAAGAATTGGCTTTGGTGGTGACCAGTGAGATATACCTGCTGGAGCGCGTGCTATGGGTGGGTGCTGCTATGGTGATGATAAAATCATTTAAATGTTGAAAGATAATGATTAAATAATTCCACTCTGAAACCTTATAATTGTATGAAATTGATGAGAATCATAAAATTATAATCTGATTATGTGTGTAGAATTAGTCAGAATTAGATTAAACAATGTATCTGTAAAGTGGAAAAACACAGACTGTCTGAGCAAGGCGTAGCTTAGGATTTGAACTTGTATGTGTGTGCCGAAGAAATAAAATGAGAACAGTTTAACTGTGTTTGGACCGACCTGGCTAGGCCTCTGAGGAACCTATGATGGCATAGGGAGTACTTCTCAAGGTTTCCCTAATCTCGGGGGAATGGAACTGTCGGCTGGGTAGTGATACACAGTGGTGAGAACTATGGAGAAGGATAAAACTCACCTACTGTTTGTGTGGAAGTATGTGCGTAGGATACCTACTGTTTGTGTGGAAGTATGTGCGTAGGATACCTACTGTTTGTGTGGAAGTATGTGCGTAGGATACCTACTGTTTGTGTGGAAGTATGTGCGTAGGATACCTACTGTTTGTGTGGAAGTATGTGTGTAGGATACCTACTGTTTGTGTGGAAGTATGTGCGTAGGATACCTACTGTTTGTGTGGAAGTATGTGTGTAGGATACCTACTGTTTGTGTGGAAGTATGTGCGTAGGATACCTACTGTTTGTGTGGAAGTATGTGTGTAGGATACCTACTGTTTGTGTGGAAGTATGTGCGTAGGATACCTACTGTTTGTGTGGAAGTATGTGCGTAGGATACCTACTGTTTGTGTGGAAGTATGTGCGTAGGTTACCTACTGTTTGTGTGGAAGTATGTGCGTAGGATACCTACTGTTTGTGTGGAAGTATGTGCGTAGGATACCTACTGTTTGTGTGGAAGTATGTGTGTAGGATACCTACTGTTTGTGTGGAAGTATGTGTGTAGGATACCTACTGTTTGTGTGGAAGTATGTGTGCAGGATACCTACTGTTTGTGTGGAAGTATGTGCGTAGGATACCTACTGTTTGTGTGGAAGTATGTGTGTAGGATACCTACTGTTTGTGTGGAAGTATGTGCGTAGGATACCTACTGTTTGTGTGGAAGTATGTGCGTAGGATACCTACTGTTTGTGTGGAAGTATGTGCGTAGGATACCTACTGTTTGTGTGGAAGTATGTGCGTAGGATACCTACTGTTTGTGTGGAAGTATGTGCGTAGGATACCTACTGTTTGTGTGGAAGTATGTGCGTAGGATACCTACTGTTTGTGTGGAAGTATGTGCGTAGGATACCTACTGTTTGTGTGGAAGTATGTGCGTAGGATACCTACTGTTTGTGTGGAAGTATGTGTGTAGGATATCTACTGTTTGTGTGGAAGTATGTGCGCAGCTATAAAATGGATGTCTTTTGTATAATGAACTTTAGAACGTTCTCTGAATAAACTGTACTAACCTTTTGCACAAAGCTGAGTCTTTGCCTAATTATTATTATACCCATGGTCTTACAAACCTCGGGGATTGGTCAAAGCTATTGATTGATTGTTCAATTCCATTGATAATAACTTTCTTGTGACCAGTGAGCTGAGATAAAGCGGGGCTTTACCTAGCAGAGACTTGTAGATGACCTGGAGCCAGTGGGTTTGGCGTCGAGTATGAAGCGAGGGGCCAGCCAACAAGAGCGTACAGGTCACAGTGGTGGGTGGTATATGAGACTTTGGTGACGAAATGGATGGCACTGTGATAGAGTACATCCAATTTGTTAAGTAGAGTGTTGGAGGCTATTTTGTAAATGACATCGCCAAAGTCAAGGATCAGTAGGATGGTCAGTTTTACAAGGGTATGTTTGGCAGCATGAGTGAAGGATGCTTTGTTGCGAAATAGGAAGCCGATTCTAGATTTAATTTTGGATTGGAGATGTTTGATGTGAGTCTGGAAGGAGAGTTTACAGTCTAACCAGACACCTAGGTATTTTTAGTTGTCCACATATTCAAAGTCAGAACTGCCCAGAGTATGTTAAATGTATGCTAAATGCCTTTTATGCTCCCTTCAAGGCAAGCAACACTGAAGCATGCACGATCCAGAACGCTGGGGCCCCTCAGGGGTGTGTACTTAGTCCCCTCTTCTATTCCCTGTTCATCCACGACTGTGTGGCCAAACACAACTCCAACACCATCATTAAGTTTGCTGACGACACAATAGTGGTAAGCCTGATCACCGACAACGATGAGACGGGCTATAGGGAGGAGGTCAGAGAACTGGCAGTGTGGTGCCAGGACTACAACCTCTCCCTCAATGTGAGCAAGACAAAGGAGTTGATCGTGGACTACAGGAAAAGGCGGGCCGAACAGGCCTCCATTAAAAACTTCTTGATGCACCCATCCCGTTAGCGGGATCATTTTCATCAACATCCGCTGAATTGCAGAGTGCCAAATTCAAATTAAATTACTAAAAATATTTAATTTTCATGAAATCACAAGTGCAATATAGCAAAACACAGCTTAGCTTGTTGTTAATCCACCTGGCGTGTCACATATCAGATTTCAAAAAAGCTTTTCGGCGAAAGCATACCAAGCGTTTATGTAAGGACATCTCTCAGCAGACAAAACATTACAAACAGCTAGTAGCAACGTAGATTGGTCATGAATGTCAGAAAAGCAATAAGATGAATCGCTTACCTTTGATGATCTTCGGATGTTTGCACTCACGAGACTCCCAGTTATACAATAAATGTTCCTTTTGTTACATAAAGATTATTTTTATATCCTAAATACCTCCATTTGGTTGATGCGTTATGTTCAGAAAGCCACAGGCTCGAGCGGTCACGACTGGACAGACAAAAATTCCAAATAGTATCTGTAAAGTTCGTAGAATCATGTCAAAGTTTTTTTATAATCAATCCTCAGGTTGTTTTTACAATATATAATCGATAATATTTCAACCGGACCTTAGCTTTTTCAATCGGAGTGAGAGAGAAAATGTCTGCTCCACGCTGCTGGCACCCAGCCATCTACTGACGCGATGGGATCTTTCTTGCTAATCTTTCTTTCAGTATAAAAGCCCGAAACTATATCTAAAGACTGTTCAGACCACGTGGAAGCCATAGGAAAAGGACTCTGGTTGATATCCCTTTAAATGGAGGGAAGACATGCAATGGAACAGGGAGCTTTCAAAATAATTATAATTAATTAATAATTATAACTTCCTAATTGGATTTTCCTCAGGTTTTTGCCTGCAATATCAGTTCTGTTAACTCAGACAATATTTTGACAGTTTTGGAAACTTTAGAGTGTTTTCTATCCTAATCTGACAATTATATGCATATTCTAGCTTCTGGGCCTGAGAAATAGGCAGTTTAATTTGGGTACGTTTTTCATCCAAACATCAAAATACTGCCCCCTAAACTCAACAGGTTAACATCGATGGGGCTGTAGTGGAGAGGGTCCAGAGTTTCAAGTTCCTTGGTGTCCACAGCACCAACGAACTATCATGGTCCAAACATACCAAGACAGTTGTGAAGAGGGCACGACAAAAAATATTTGGCATGGGTCTGCAGATCCTCAAAAGGTTCTAC
The DNA here is from genome assembly GCF_018296145.1 of Oncorhynchus tshawytscha. Lineage (NCBI taxonomy): Eukaryota > Metazoa > Chordata > Actinopteri > Salmoniformes > Salmonidae > Oncorhynchus > Oncorhynchus tshawytscha. The sequence goes on from NC_056454.1 coordinate 38,347,616, forward strand.
AGCTGCACCATTGAGAGCATCCTGACTGGTTGCATCACCGCCTGGTATGGCAACTGCTCAGCACTTCTGGTATGGCAACTGCTCAGCACTACCTCAACTAGCCTGTACGCCTTCATACTGACTCGGTACCAGTACCCCCTGCATATTGCCTCATTATTGCTATTCTTATTGTGTTACTTTTTATTGTTCATTTTTATTTTAGTCTACTTGGTAAATATTTTCTTCTTCTTGAACTGCACTGTTGGTAAAGGGTGTGTCAGTAAAGTCTATGCTTTCTGTATTCAGCGCATGTGACAAATAAAGTTTGATTTGATTTGATTCTAGGCCTTGTCTGATAAAGGATGCCGTAGCTGTCTCCAATGCAGATAAATGACAACAAACTGTAGACAATGTGTATAACATGTTGAGTTATTAAGCTTTCTATTGGATGTACTCTAAATGAAGTCATGTCTCCATATTAGCCCTATTTCTTAATTAATAAAGGCCAATGTATCTGTCTTTCTGTTCTCATACTTGACAAACTGCAGCGATGTTGCTAAGAAGGGCTAGACAGCATTGATCCAGTGCATTACAGACCACTGAGTGCTGAGATTACTGCTTTCAGACCAGAGAGAGACGCCGTGTGAGGCAAAGACGACTCAGCTGTGCCTGTCACTCAGGCTGCTGCAGCTCCCTTCTCCTGTGGAGGATGTCACATACCTCAACCTAGCGAAAGACGCAGGCAGAGCCAGAGGGGCAACAGAAAGGTAGATGTATGAATAAACCTCAGGATGCATTTTGTTGTAAAATTGTTGTATTGTGGTATTATACACGTATTGTAGTGGTAGATTAGTGGTGTAATAATGTGTTTGTGATGTAATTTAAACAAATCGTGTTTGAACCCCATGAAGTAAACTAATGTGGATCCTAATAATGTATATATTTTTTGTCTTACGTCAGATCGAGAGTCGTGTAGGAGCAGTGGCGACCCGTCATGGGGCAGGGCCCCAACTGTTTTGAGCCCCACATTTTTAGCAAAAAATAAATAAAATATTATCTTTCTTTTTTGGGGGGGGAGGCTTTCCTGTTTTGCATGTTATTTTGGCATTAATACATGTCACATCAGTTTGTAAACAAAAATATATATATATATATATCATTGAGTTAATAAAGCCGCATACAAACATGGTCTCTTTTTTGTTTTCTTGAGTAAGGCAGCTCCAAAATGCAGGTGTTTCAGCCTAGCTTAGTGCTTTCTGTGGTAGTGGGGTAAGTCAGCAGAAAATACCGTGATTGGCTCACTGTTCTGTCAGTCAAGGAGACACTTCGTCACCACCAAGTCTAAGTGTAGAGCTAGAAAATTATAGCCCCTTGTTTTTATTTTAACCTTTATTTAACTAGGTGAGTCAGTTAAGAACAAATTCTTATTTACAATGACGGCCTACTCCGGCCAAACCTGGACGACGCTGGGATAATTGTGTGCCGCCCTATTGTGATACAGCCTGGATTCAAACCAGGGACTGTAGTGACGCCTCTTGCATTGAGATGCAGTGCCTTTAGAACGCTGTGCCACTCGGGAGCCATCTATGCTTCCACAGAGCTACATTAGAAGTTCCCATCCAAGAAGGCTCAAGGTTATTGGCCACAAATAAAATGATGTCAAATCACATAATATGTACAGTAGTGCTCATCGGCCATTGGACATAAACATTACACCACAAGTTGGAAATCACAAATTCAACAATGAGTGGTTTGGAAGGAATCAGTGACAGTGGCTAACAGCAAGCATTACAAAGCAATCACTAGCCTGCTATTCAGTGGAGTGGCTGTGTGGTCACAAATCTGGGATTGAGAGTCTCTTCCAAATGTAAAATGATAAATATTCAACATTGCTGTCAATAAAGCCTGATTTGTGTCGTGCTCAAAACAGCTGTTAACTCGGAACTGCAAAAACTTGACTTCAGTGAGTTCAAGACAACTGGGAAGTCTGTAATAAACGAGCTCTGACTGGGAAAATAAGTTTTGAATGATCATCCAACTCGGATTTGTAAATCCAGCCTTTTTCTAGAGTTACGACCTGAAGATCGATGACGTCATCATGATTCAACCTTGTTTTTTTCCGGGTTCCCAGGTGTTTTGAAAGCACCATAAATCCAGAGAATGCCAGAATTTAATGACAAAATTTTCCCACGAAGGACCGCCACTCCACCTTCCTTTTCAAGTGAGCACAGCACAACAAGGTGAGTCCAAAAATGTATTGCTGCTGCATAAATGATGTAATATGCCAGGGAGATATGAATACTGTAGCTAAGAAATTAATACTAAGTGTATGTTGTGTAGTAAGATGTTAGTAGTCCATGTGCCTCACCATAATAATTTGATATATTTACCCCTCTTATTTTTGCCTACTGTTCTGAATTGGTGGTGCATATGTAGCCTATAACCTGTTTTAGAGAAATCTAATCATCAAATATTGTAAGAGCTTTCATTGTCTGCTTATATGCCCTCTTTATTTATCCTACAGTTCTGACTTGGTGTACATGGAGAACACTGTAAGAACGGCCCATGTTCTGAATTCGTTCACTGTACATTTCAAAAGTGCTAAACAAATAGTTATATTGACTACGTCCATCCTAGCTCGCTCATTAATATCTTAATCGAAATTACAGATTGCCTATTATCCGCTTTGTCGTCCCCTTATGTCATAGTTTGTACATCTCAATTGTCATTAGAAACCACATTTGTTTAAGCAAATCAGCCATATCAGCTATGTTTTTTTTAAAGGCAGTAAATTAGGCTGAATGAACTGTTTCGCTGCCAGACAAGGCTCCGCTGATAGCCAGGTGTAGCAGTGGTAAGATGTTGGGACAGCTTTATGTAGGCCCTAACAGTTTGTGGGCACCGTTTGTCACCGTTATAGTGCAATTAATGTATTGTTTAGTGTTGTGTTGTGTAGTGGCTTTGCTGGCATGCATCCCACTTGTTTTTTATTTTAATTTTTTGCCCCACCAAAATGCTAAAATCACCACTGCATAGGAGTGACGCCATCTGACGTAAAACAAGGCCTCATGAGGTACAATAAATGTACTATACTTTTTCTATGAACTTATTTATATACTGTCGACAACCAACTTCGGTAGAGGTTGTTTTTTTTCTCCAAGGGAATGCTGTATCACTCTCACATCACATCCCCCCACTGTACATGTACTTCCACTGTAGCTGGAAATAGTCCCCTGCTGTATTTTTTATTTACGTCTCTGAATACTTTTTATATCCTTCAGTCAGTTCAGGTCAGATGCAGTAGAATGGGTCAGACAGCAGCTGCCTGTTCTAGAGCCCAGAAGAGCTGTAGAGAGAAGGCATTCAATTCCACCTCTGGTCACGCTGTGTGTTAGGCTAAGTAGTTAGCGCCTTAGTCAGTGAGCATCTGTCAATCCATGGGGTCAACTCAAAACTTTGACTCATCTCAAAGCTCTGGGTCTCAATAACAAGCTGTTGCATTCACAGTGAAGACCCAAGGCCCCGCCCCTCCCAGTTAGGCTGTAGATATGTTGTCTAAAGTGTCTTTGACTGGAGAAATAAAAGAAGATGCCTGATGGGCATCCAACATATCACCTATCCTGTGTTTTCAGGTCAGTGCAGATGAAGGAAAGCAGGGGTGAGACTAGGAGAGACATGCAAGACTACAAAGATTGAGGGAAACTGTTGGAAAAATGGAGATGGCTTGACACCACAAACCATAACAGGGTAATGTCATATCAGCTTGATTGGTGCCTGATCTAACCTTTAGTTCGCATGCTGAGCTCACTCTAGAAGTATGTCATGAGTAACACGTAATCATTTTTTTTCAGGATATCATCACACCGAGGGCTCAGTTGCTATGTTTTTTATTTATGGTGCGTATTTATTTAGGGTTGGTGGTGGAAAAGCAGGTCAACGGTTTGCTTCCCTTCCCATTAAATCCAGTGGCCCATTCTGGCTTTGACCCTGTTCCAGACACCAAACAGCCCTGTGACCAGGGTCAATTAACACATGATCTCAGTCAGAGAGTCTCCTGCATACAGTCAGTTAGTATGCAGTACCCTCACCTGAACTATCAGTACCAGTCTCCCCAGGCGGCTTATGTATCAAGCATCTCAGAGAAGGAGTACTGATTTAGAATGAGGTCCTTCCTGTCCATATTATAATCACATTAAGTATCATCTAAAGTGCAAATTGGATCCTAGATTAGCACTCCTACTCTGAAATAACCTAGAGCTCACTTCCCCCTGCAAGAGTGTCCCCACTGACATCACCCCCAAACCAGTCAACATTGGCGATCACCTCCCATTAGCCCTTAGGTGGGAAGGTAGTTGGGGTTTTCTCTTGATTTCTCTTCCCTCTCTACCCCAACCCCTTCTCTTCCTCATAGTTGTATCTATTTCTCTCTGATACATTTACTGAACAGGTGCTCCTTTCTGAAGGGATCACTTAGGTATATTTAGATTTTGAAACCTGAGAGCGCTGCCCTCTGATTGGCTGTTTGGACCACATGATAACCGGGGTGCCGCTGCACCTGTGAGCTGTCGCCCATCGTCTCTGTGGAGGGAAGTTGGGGAGGCTCTTTGGTGGCTTGGGAAACGATTTGACTATAAAGTAAACTGGTAAGCAAAAAAAATGAACTGAACATATTTCTTTCCTTTCTTCCTACCGCTGCAGCACACCCTCTGCATGTCCTTTGTTTGGGACTTTTTTTGGTACAATCTGTCTTCTGCTGCTCCAGTGGATTGTTTGGGGATAGTTAATCAAGGAATACGCCCAGGTCTGTGTCCTGGTTGAAGGAGTCTCAGAGTAGTGGACCTCCAGAGACCAACAGGGCTGTCAATGGAACAATGGAACACCCACAAGTTGGTTGCATTTTCCCCAACCTCTTCTGCTTCTGGTTTCTAGTCATTGTTGATGGAAATCTTTTATTATGTGAAGAGTTTGGGAGTGGAGCGCTAAAAAAGGGTAGTTAGTACAGCGGTCCTATATTTAACCTGCAGCCTCAGAAGGCATTGGAGCGCCGTTAGCTAAACAAAGCCAGCCAATCAGGCAGAGAGGTGTTAGCTTACATGACAAATAGCTGGAGCGATATGAGGACAGCTGTGCCAACCCTTCAGCCAGGAGGCGCAGGACTGCTCTAGAGGGGGTTTTGGGTGTCAAACCCTCAACAAAGCCTATAGGCCTGTGAAAAGCAGTCCAGTGCAACTTGGCCCGTGGTCACACCTTTTAGCTCTACCTGATCTTTATCCGACTGGGAATTTTGAATAGTATTTGTTTTTTTTGTCTGGGTTTGAAGGCAAAACGCAAAGTGGAATATCAGTTTGGGGCTCTAGTGGACGGCAAGTCAGCAGCTTCCTTTACTCTAAGGTCACTGGAAATACTACAGGAATCTTAACTGGGGTACAGCATGTTGCATTGGTTGGCATTCTGGCATTATTGTGTGTACATGTTACAATCAAATCAAAGTTTATTTGTTGCATACACAGATTAGCAGATGTTAAAGCAGGTGCAGCGAAATGCTTGGTTTCTAGCTCCAGCAGTGCAGCAAATGTCTAACAGTATAATACTAATACACAAATAATCCCTAAACAAAACAATGACAAAAGAAGAAGAAGAAACAAGAGATGAAGAAATATCAGAATATCATGTTACACACTTTGTGTGACAGACTTTGTTAGAGGGTTTTGTCCATATTCTGTCTTTGACTTTGGTGGTTTGGCTTAAAAAGCCACTGCAAGGCAGATTCTTAAAATATTTATGCTAATGTTGTCCTTCAGCCTCTGGTAAAGACACATTGTGTACCATAGTTTACTGGGAGGTGCTTCATTGAGAAATCAAATGATTGTTGTGTGTTTCAGGTAGACAACCCCTAAAACTGCATCATCATGGATGAGAATGAAGAATTTGAGGACGAGTTTGAGGAAGAGGAGATTTTCGAGGAAGAGGTAAGTAAATATTTTCTCACAAGATCGACACAACATACCATAGTTCTCTTCTGCATTTAACCCAACCTCTTTGAATCAGAGGGGTGCGGGGTTAGGCCTTGTGGGCCCTCCAAACTGGTCTTGGGGTCAATTCTATTCCAAATCAGTCAAGGAAAATTGGAAATGGAATCAGAATGTCAGTTTACTTACTTCCTGACTTGATCTGATTGTCATGGAATTGGCACCTCGACCCTGTTCCAAACCCTCTATGTTCTTAGGTCAGAGTTATATGGCTCCACTGGGCTTCTCTGGCCCCTGTACTGGTGGGTCTGCAAATTCAGTGGCCAGCTTTACTCAGTCCCTATGAATAGTAAACTTACTTTTGATACCACCCCAGTCAGCAATTCAGGAGGCCAGGCATCTCTGAGCTGTGAGGAGGGTTAGATCCTGTTTCAGTAGAACACCCATCTCCTTATATGCTAGCTAGCTAGAGACATGGCCCTGGCCAACACTGTACAGACCAGAGAACTGTAAATCAGACCACCCATTAAAATCAAAACCCCTGCCACTTTCCTCTTTTCCTGGACATTTTAAAGCCCAGTTATGAGCATAAAAAGCAATCACACCATTTTGTTTACAAGGACAATTGCACTTAAAGGCCCAGCGCAGTCAAAAATGATATATATATATATACATGTTCACAGAATGAGGTTGGAATAATACTGTGAAATTGTTTAAATTATGATAGTGCCCCTTTAGTGTAAAAGCTGTTTGAAAATACCGCCTGAAATTTCTGTCTGCTTTGGTGGGATAAAGTTTATCGCCTGTTGATGCCTGGTGACATCAACAGGCGGTAAATTAGTTAAATCATCAATAATAATGTCAGTTCTTAACCTCTCTGCCAATAAATGTTCAGTTTCCCCTCCCTACTCAGACCACTCCCAGACAGTCCTAGCGCAATTCTTGCTTGAGAAATGTCTCTTTGCTAGGAATTATATATATATATATATTCACCTTTTTAAGTTAAATCAATCACAGTAAGGCACTTAATTGTTACCCAGAAATGATTTGATTTTGAAACTAAAATATAGATATAGATAAAAAACTGTTTTAAGCAGTGCAAAGTTCAAATTGGGAAAACTTCTTCTTTAAAGCTACATAACTTTTTGGGCAACCAGACCAAATTCACATAGAAATGTGAGCTACAGATATGTCATTCTAATTGAAAGCAGGTCTAAGAAGCAGTAGATCTGTTCTATGTGCGCTATCTCTATGCTTCCCATTCTTAAGCTTCATTTTTGTGTCCTTTGCTTTCGGTTTTGAACACCAGCTTCAAACAGCTGAACATAAAATATTTGTGGTTATTGAAAACATATTTCACAGCAGTTTCGATGTTACAAAGATACTCTACGCAATGACTGCTTGTTTTGTCAGATAAACTGAAATTAGGCGAGCTATTAGAATTTTAGAAACCAGGAAATGGCAGAGCAGTTTCTGAATATTGCACCTTTAACTTGGTAGTTGATACATGTAGTAGAAGTACACTTTACCTGACCAACCACCTTATCCTAAAGACTCCCAGACAGCTATGGGCTTTGATGGTAGGAGCACACTGATGTAATAGGTCTAGTTGTTACACAACAGCCAGTGTGAAGACATTGCTGACATTCCTGCAGATACTGTAAATTCACATTAGGTTACACTGCACCGCAGATGCCTCAATGGAAGATTCTTAATCTAGAACATTTCTTACACCATTGGTGTAAAAGGTGTAGTAATGTTGTGATGTTCCATTCATAAGAATGATGGATTGATGGAAGGCCTGCAAGCTTGGGGAGCCGCCATTTTGTTGATACTGTAGATAGAATCAGTGAGATAATACTGTGCCTTTCTGCAAGAATGTGCAATAAAATATATTTTGAGCCGTTTAGCTGGCAGTTCTGGCCATTGTGTAGTATCACCATAATCCATATAGTCTATCCAAGTTTTTAAGGAAGTATTTTTATTCTTATTTCTTCGTGATGGTCCACTCTGTGCCAGAGCTTGAAAGTAGAAGACTAATAATGTAATATTTTATTTCCTGGTGAAATAGGATTTAAGTTAGGCTCGTATTTGTCTAAAAGTTAGCCTCGTATTCATCTAAACTTTATGTTGTTGATAACTTATAGGGGAATCGGAATCATTTCTTCTTATTGAAGATGTGGAAGAAACTTCTGATCTTTTATTGTTGCATTTGGAAATATAACCCCCCCATGTTTTTGTATACTTGTTTGTTGATATTTCATTATGGTTAGTAAGTGGTTATTAATATGGATGGTAAGTATTTAATATTCAGCATTTAACGAAAGCACTTCCTCTAAATAGTAATACATGGTTTTATAGCCTGTGTACCAGTCTCTCTTTAGCTAATCGTCTCCCTGTACTCCATGGCATGTGACAAAGACAAGGAGTGGCAAGAAGTGGAATGTTAGCTAAATAGACTGGTACTCAGCCTAATAGTCTTATGCTATGCTACTTTTCTCTCTTGACGTTAATCACATTTGAGAACTTTTCACAGTATATTGTTTTCCCAGTGTGAGAAACATTGACTCTAAGCTCTGAGCTGTGGCTGTTAAAAACTCTCTGGACAGCACAGCACTGGAGATACAAATTTAGCTGTGGACATCTATGGCACAGGCAGGCAGGGAGGGAGGGAGGGAGGGAGCGGGAGGATGGTGAGAAGGGTTGTGCTGCCTGTTTTAAATCACATGGCAGTATCACCAGTAGCCCAGGGTCTGCTAACTTCAATTTAGAATGTGCTTAGGAGGTAGATACAAGTCTTGAGAAACCGACAGCCAACCTGCACCTAGCTAGAGGAGGAATGCAGATCTAGGCTCTGTAGCAGCTCTGTAGCAGTAGGAGAATCTTAACCTGATCCAACTCCTTGCAAGATAGCACAAACAGATGTTGCATTTGAGATGTTTGAGATGACTGTTAGAGTTCAAGGTACTGTCACTTTCAACTGACAGGTCACTGGCTACAATTTAATCCTAGTTAAAGTTAGACACAGGCTATACAGGGAATATGTTTGGAATTCTTTTAGTTTAGTACAGTATGCTGCTCCGATTGAAACTGATTGTAGGATATTTATTAGTATAATCTCTAAATATTAAAAGAGTTTTATCTGTCTTGTTGATATTCACATTCATAACGGCTATTTAGAACAAGAACAATGGACTTGTAAATGTAATAACCAACATAAATAGCTAGTGAGGTCTTGTGAGGGTGTCTATGTTCCCAGGGATGGTCGGTCAGAGGGTTCTGTTGGTCAGACCTGGGTTCACTGCAAATACTATCTTTCACATTCTAATCTTTCACATCATTTTTGAAAAATGCCAGAGTTTGCCATTTTGCAACTGTTCTATTGTTTCCATTGTGCCAGACTAGCTCTGTCAAGACCAGCTAAATTATTACAAATGATTTCAAATAGTATTTGAACCCAGGTCTGGTCATAGGGCTCTGTCAGGCAGATGCAGAAGGCAGGCAGTCAGGCAGACAGAGAGTCAGTCAGTCAGTTGCTATTATAGGCTCCTGCTCCTCTTTCCCCCTGGAATAGGAGCTTCATTACACTGTTCAGTAATCACAGCATATTCCAGGCTCCAAAAGGAAACCTTTAAAGTCACTGGTGAGATCTGGGATACATGGGACTTTTTATTACATTATAGTGAATGTAATTACTATATAATTCTGGTAATTATCAAAGACTGTAGCTGAACTTTAAACGTTAGTGCAGAATATTTGATTTAGCTACTATAACCAGATTATTGATTTAGCTACTATAACCAGATTATTGACTTAGCTACTATAACCAGATTATTGACTTAGCTACTATAACCAGATTATTGATTTAGCTACTATAACCAGATTATTGATTTAGCTACTATAACCAGATAATTGACTCAGCTACTATAACCAGATAATTGACTTAGCTACTATAACCAGATAATTGACTTAGCGACTATAACCAGATAATTGATTTAGCTACTATAACCAGATTATTGATTTAGCTACTATAACCAGATTATTGACTTAGCTACTATAACCAGATAATTGACTTAGCTACTATAACCAGATAATTGACTTAGCTACTATAACCAGATAATTGTGGCAACAGTGCAGATGAGTATTAAGTCAGTATAATTATTACTGTTTGTCAGTGTTGTTTCCCGTATAAAAGGCTAACTGACTGTGTCAGTGAGAGTGGTGTGATGTACTTATGTAAACAAATATTTGAAAGTACTACTTAAGTAGTTTTTTGTACTTTACTTAACTATTCATATTTTTGACTTCTTTTACTTTTAATTCACTACATTCCTAAATAAAATGTTATACTTTTTACTCCCTACATTTTCCTTGACACCCAAAGTACTCGTTACATTTTTAATGTCATATCAAGACAGAAAAATAGTCCAATTCACTCACGAATCAAAATAACATCCCTGGTCTGAGGAATTTGAAATAATTTATACTTTTACTTTTAATACTTTTAGACTTTTACTCAAGTAGTATTTTACTGGGTGACTTTAACTTTTACTTGAGTCATTTTCTATGAAGGTATTTTTACTTTTACTGAAGTATAACTATTGGGTACTTGTTCCACCACTGGCCAGAGATCAGGGTATTATTGCAGCAGAGCTGGGAGAAAAACTCAATGCAAAACATTTGTGATACAGTATGTCTTCCTTTTACTTGTAATGGCGATTTTGAAACCTGCGAATTGTTCCTATATTTATAGTATTTTGAGGAGACGGTGACTTCGACCACCTCTCACCAGACCACATCTCGGGCAGCAGCGGTAACTCAACAGGTAGAAGACAACAGTGAATTAAACAGCACCAGCAGTTCATCATGCTGGGTACTTGCATGCCATGAGGGTTATTCCACCAACGAAGGAAAGGCACTCTACAAGAAAGGATACTGTTTAAAAAGCCATGTGTTTGTGGCCCCGTGGATTATTAAACAAACTCCCTTGTTTAACAATAATTCACAATTTACTCAAGTCGAGGAATATTTTTTTTGCCATTCCAAAAGTGAGTTCCCAAACAAAAAGGCGATTGTTTGGGTAATTCACAAATCACGACTTCATGTTAATTGTCCTCAGATGGCCCTAAGGCTAGTGAGTGATAGATGAAATAGCCCTCATATAGCCCGGTGTTGCTAAGTGATGCATGCAGTCGGTCAACTGTGAAACTGTGTGTCTTGCTATGCCCAACACTGCTTTTGTCCACTGGCTCATTCATGGCCAGTCCCTTCTTTAATTTGCTCAGTCTCCTATAATTTCCTTCATTCAGTCTCCTTTCCTTTCATTTCCTTGGTTCAGACTCCTTTCATTTCCTTGGATCAGTCTCCTTTCCTTCATTCAGTCTCCTTTCCTTTCATTTGCTTTCAGTCTCCTTTCCTTTCATTTCCTTTGTTTCATTCAGTCTCCTTTCATTTCCTTTCTTTCAGTCTCCTTTCCTTCATTCATTCTCATTTCTTTTCCTTCATTCAAGTCCCTTTCCCTCAGTTCCTGTACTTTTCTGTACCCTTGATAATATATCCTATCCTCTGTCCCTACAAGACCTTAACCAAGCCAACTCAATATTAGGAAGGTGTTCCTAGTATTTGGTGTACTCAGTGTAGTTCTCTAATCATTCCCTGTAATGGGCCTAGTTTTTCAAAAGCTATCTATCTGGATTTTGCCTATTGGATAGGATTAAATTAATTGAAATACAATGAATAGAATGGACAAATAATTGACTTCAATGGGGACTCTCGTTCTATTCATTCGATTTCTATGCAGTTAATCCTATCCTATAGGGGAAATCCAGATAACTTTTGAACAACTGGGCCCACATGATAGGGTGAAAAAACACCATTTGTAACTTAAGGTTATCCTTTTTTTGTTCACCATTGTATTGAATTCTTGCAAGTAAGTGCACTTGGTTGCAGAATAGCATGAACTAGCCTAAGCCATTGTTGCTTTAACACACAAGTGTCCTTTTTGTAAGAGTCTTATGATAGTCAAAATGTAATTCTAAATAATTTTTCGATGCTATAAATGTTATTATATACACGGCCTGTTCTAGCACTTGTTTACCCATGTATTTATATTATACCTACCTAGTACTACTCTTCCATTGTTACAGTAGTCAGGATTCCATCTTGTTTCTGATCTCTCTGTATTGTGTCACTAGCCTTTGTAAGTGGATTGTAAGTTGGAAGTGGATGTATACCTCTGGCCTGGTTTCCTATCATTAACGAACAACGGTCACGCAACTAACATCCTTTCTTCTATTTCCCAGCCTGGCGTTCCTGCGAGGAGAGTGGTCAGGAAGAAGGTTAAGGTGGACACCTCCAAGTTCATGACTCCTTACTTGGCCCACAGTCAGAAGATGCTGGACTTGTTCTCCTACGTAAGCAAGCCCAGGTCAACCAGGTCATGTTCATTATGGCAAGACGTAGCAAAACGTTTTGAAACGGAAAGGGAAAGTTTGTGTTTCTTATTGGACAAGTCCAAGTAGTACCTTCTCTGTTTCTGTCAGTTTTTATCAGTTTATAGCATAATGAACAAAACCCAGGTGAATGCTTCACCCCCACTGTTGTTCTGGCTCACCAGAGTTTGATTATGATGTTATGATGTTCCTATGTGTCCCTAACAGAACAAGTACCGTCATGCCTATGACAAGGCTAAGGGGAAACCCTATGCCATCACGGCTGACACCCCTGAGATGATGAGGATCAAGAAGGCTCAGGAGCAGCTGTCTGAGGTATGGGGGCCTCCATTCTCTTCTATTCTGTCCACTTTTCTGATAGATATCATATATATCAGTCTCAGTCAATTTCAAAAAGAAAATTGTTTAAACAACAACTTTTATTTTCTAACACTTGACTCATTGCCCCTACCAGGTGAAGTACCGCATGGAGGGCAATAAGGTCAGGTGTACCAGTTTGTATGATGGGGAGGCTAGAGAGATCGCCCATGTCAAGCATGTCTCTGAGCTGATCAGCAAGGTTCTGTACAGGGCAAAGTGGGATGAGACAAAGGACAGGTACCTGCTGCCCCCTGATGCCCCGGAACTTGTCCTGGCTGTGAAGAATGCTGCCAACTACAGCAAGGTATCGTCATACTGAACCCTACTCAGTCGTATGAGATTATAACAATATTTTATTTTTTTTCAATATTTTTTTTATTTTAATATTTTGTAGATTACTCAATTAAGATGACATTTTACTCAAAAAAAGGTAGCTAACTTGGTAGCTAAAAAGGTAGCTAAAAAGGCAAGCTAACTTGTCATTTTATTTTTCTGTGTGATCAGAAACTGTACAGGGAGCAATGGGATGAGGACAAGACCATGTGCTATCCTTACAGCGATTCTCCAGAGCTGCGCAGGGTGGCCAAGGCACAGGAGGTCCTCAGTGATGTGAGTACAGCAACTACAAACATATATTGTATTGTATTGTATTGTATTATATTCTTTACATAACTACACTTTTACTAGTAATTACAACAAGTTAATATCAGTGTTATTAGATCAGTTGTATCAGAGATTAAGATAGTTATGTTTGACTTAACAACATTCATTTCTTACTCTAACTGTTGTCAATCATAAATATCCTCCTAAACAACAATATTCCCAGAATACAGTCTCTGCGTCAGTCAGTCAGTCCGTTGGCTGAGCCATGAGTGTGGTGGTTCTCTTTTGTAATTCACTTAGAACAATGAATTGCTCACATCGCAGAAAGGCGCCCTACATCAATCACACTTCAGAAAAGTACAGTAACCACCCACCTTTTAAACCCTCTATTTTTTCTCTCTGAGCTTGTAGTTTTCTGTTACTCAGATGTCCCATATGGAACCATTTCCTTTGAGCAGATATATAGGATGCAATTAAAATGGTCACTGCTTTCGCTCTTTTTTTAAAGTGAGCTTCAGGTTTCCACTGATCCAGTTCATTTGTTTATCCAATTTATCCAGTTCATTTGTTTATCCAATTTATCCAATACCCTATCTCTGTGTCCAATAACCATGAAACTAGAGGTCCATCTCACCATTCTGTTCTGTTTTTCTCCTACTCTGTTCATCTCATCATTCAGTTCCTGTCACCATTCTGTTCATCTCAATATTCTGTTCATCTCAACCATCTGTTCATCTCACCATTCTGTTCTGTTTCAACCCTACTCGGCAGATCCTGTACAAGAAGGGGCATGCTGAGCGAACGGCAAAGTACACATCTCTGGCTGTCCCTAATGATATGGAGCTGGCCAAGAAAAATTTTGAACAGCGCAGTGACGTAAGTGCTTCTACACACACACACACACACACACACATACATCGACGATGGCTTCTCTGTCATTGTATCCATCAGTCACTCATCATCCTTGACAACATTATCATGTTGAACTGTATCATAGCCCTCAGCTATCGAGTCCTGACAGAGAGGGCAGGGGTGCTGTCAGTAACTGCTTGGCATGGGTGAAGTCTCACACCCCTCCAAGTCCCTCTCCAAGCCCTGCCGTCCCCAGCCCTGCTGTCCCCAGCCCTGCCGTCCCCAGCTCTGCTGTCCCCAGCCCTGCCGTCCTTGTCCCTGGGACACAGAAAGAGATAACTGCCACCTGCTCCATGATATTACTGGAGGGCAGCAGCCCTGTTCTGGACACAGAAAGGGATAACTGGCACCTGCTCCATGATATTACTGGAGGGCAGCAGCCCTGTTCTGGACACAGAAAGGCATAACTGGCACCTGCTCCATGATATTACTGGAGGGCAGCAGCCCTGTTCTGGACACAGAAAGGCATAACTGGCACCTGCTCCATGATATTACTGGAGGGCAGCAGCCCTGTTCTGGACACAGAAAGGCATAACTGGCACCTGCTCCATGATATTACTGGAGGGCAGCAGCCCTGTTCTGGACACAGAAAGGCATAACTGGCACCTGCTCCATGATATTACTGGAGGGCAGCAGCCCTGTTCTGGACACAGAAAGGCATAACTGGCACCTGCTCCATGATATTACTGGAGGGCAGCAGCCCTGTTCTGGACACAGAAAGGCATAACTGGCACCTGCTCCATGATATTACTGGAGGGCAGCAGCCCTGTTCTGGACACAGAAAGGGAGCAACGTATCATTTTGTTTAGAATGATTTTTTAAGGAACACTTTGACTGTATATTTGTTGTCTTTCTTGATTGTTTCATACCATATTTGTGCTGTAGTTATTGAGGCAAAGCTTTAATTCTTCTTACTGTAGTTATTGATGCAAAGCTTTAATTCTTCTTACTGTAGTTATTGAGGCAAAGCTTTAATTCTTCTTACTGTAGTTATTGAGGCAAAGCTTTAATTCTTCTTACTGTAGTTATTGAGGCAAAGCTTCAGTTCTTCTTACTGTAGTTATTGAGGCAAAGCTTTAATTCTTATTACTGTAGTTATTGAGGCAAAGCTTTAATTCTTCTTACTGTAGTTATTGAGGCAAAGCTTGAATTCTTATTACTGTAGTTATTGAGGCAAAGCTTTAATTCTTCTTACTGTAGTTATTGAGGCAAAGCTTGAATTCTTCTTACTGTAGTTATTGAGGCAAAGCTTGAATTCTTCTTACTGTAGTTATTGAGGCAAAGCTTGAATTCTTCTTATTGTAGTTATTGAGGCAAAGCTTCAGTTCTTCTTATTGTAGTTATTGAGGCAAAGCTTAAGTTCTTATTACTGTAGTTATTGAGGCAAAGCTTTAATTCTTATTACTGTAGTTATTGAGGCAAAGCTTTAATTCTTCTTATTGTAGTTATTGAGGCAAAGCTTTAGTTCTTATTACTGTAGTTATTGAGGCAAAGCTTGAATTCTTCTTACTGTAGTTATTGAGGCAAAGCTTTAATTCTTCTTATTCTAAATTACCCCAATGTCTGACTTTTCCTTGCCTTTATCTTGCAGCTCAAGTACCATGAGGACTACAACAAGAACGTCAAGGGCCACTGGTGTGAGACGCCCTACATTGAGGTGGCTGTTGCCAGGGTAGCTATGGACAACCTTAGCAATGTAAGAGCCCACTATCTTGTAGCATATGATTAGTTATTGGCATGGTGACAAAACATTGTGTTCATCAAATCATAACACATTTAATATCTATATTTAATCCATTTGTCTTTTTTCATTTCAGAAAATGTACACGGCTGCGTATGAGGACATAAAAGACCAAATCAATTTTATGCAAACCGAGACGCCAGAATACAAACAGCACAAGAAGGCTGGTCACGCTGCTAGCTCGGTGAGTCTATAAGCCCTCAGAGGGACATAAAGGAGATCACACACACGACACACACACAAAAACACACTCACGTACACTCACACACACATCAAACCAACTAGCTAATCAACCAACCAAACAGCCACCTACTGCTTCTCTCAGAGAAAGGAAGCAGGGTAAGTGAGTGTATTTTTATAGATCCATCTGATGCGGCAGCAGGCAGATAGACACACTGGGTTGACCTGTGACCTTGTCTGATCAGAGCGTCACTCAAAACCATGACTCTTTTGTCACGCAGACATCAGGATGTGTCCACACATGTTCCGTACTCAGATAAATGACAAATAGTTGTCTTGTCAGACAGTAGTTGAAAGACATTCAGGCTATGCCGTAGCTAGTAACACAACTCTAGCTTTCGTGAAGGAGCCACTGTTTCTTAGCACTTATCAATCAAATGTAAACACTCTTCACACCGCGGCTTCATTCACATACCAACGCATGCTGACATGTCAATCCAAAATCTGCTATGGTGATGAGTAATCGTATTAACCTTTCCATGAATCGCTGTATCACAGTAAAATTAACACATCATGTATTGACTTGTGCCCATTTTTCTCTCCTCAGATCAAATACAAGAAGGATTACGAGAACAGCAAATCGGTAGCTGACTACAACGTTCTCCCAGCCACAGACAACCCTCTGCTCAGGCAGCTGAGATACGCTGGCACCATCTTGAGTGACGTAAGTGTCTAAGTCGGGAGACTGAACCATTGGTCCAAACAGGTGTCATACTGAAATAGACAGAAGTTACAGGAAGCTAAACAATCACATTTCTTCTATGAGAGGCAGTCATTAGTTACAGAAAACCATTCAGTATCCCATCCCATATTCTAGCTGATTACAACAGTTCTCTTTCATCTCTGTTCTCAACAGTCGCTACTCGTGTTTCAAATGAGCTTGTATGGTGTTTATTAGTACACTTTTAGCTAGACAGTTGGCAGTTTGTTAGACAGGGTAACGGTTTTAACAGCAGATTCCCATTAGTTAAGTGGTAACGGTGAGTAATGGGGAACCCCCTTTAACTTAATCATCATATTACTGGGGATAATTCTGACAACGTGGATGCCTGTATACTATAGTTAACCGACTGGAGGTGTAACATGACCCCAAGCACTACTTTAATGAGTCTACTTAGTTACTAGTCACTCACTATCAATTTGTGTTAAAAATTACTGTAGCTATTCACAGAACCTTATATTTGGATATAAGATCCTTTTGAAGAAGTTCATCGATTGAAAGCCAAATAACTTTGATTTGTATTTGAGATGTATAACTCTAGTTTAGTGTCATTATTTTCTGTTCAACATTTCTCCTCTGATCACTACCTTTGCAGAAAGTCTACAAGGCCAGCTATGAGAAATCGAGGGGGTCAAGTATCAACTACTGTGACACGCCCAAGTTCAAGATGGACTCTGTTGTACAACAGTTCAGTGACGTGAGTATTCCCTTCACTGATGTTGTTGATAATGTTTTTAATGTTTTAATTGTTCAACAAATCATTGTACCGTAAGAATGGCAGCAACAAGCTTAACTGAACTTTCAAAGTGGATTTCCTTTATTCATTGTACAGTTGAAGTCTGAAGTTTCCACACACTTAGGTTGGAGTCATTAAAACTCGTGTTTCAACCACTCCACAAATTTCTTGTTAACAAACTATAGTTTTGGCAAGTCGGTTAGGACATCTACTTTGTGCATGAGACAAGTCATTTTTCCAACAATTCTTTACTTTACAGACAGGTTATTTCACACATAATTCACTGTATCACAATTCCAGTGGGTCAGAAGTTTACATACACTAAGTTGACTGTGCCTTTATCACAGCTTGCAAAATTCCATAAAATGATGTCATGGCTTTAGAAGCTTCTGATAGGCTAATTGACATCATTTGAGTCATTTGGAGGTGTACCTGTGGATGTATTTCAAGGCCTACCTTAAAACTCAGTGCCTCTGCTTGACATCACAGGAAAATCAAAAGAAATCAGCCAAGACCTCAGAAAAAGATTATAGATCTCCACAAGTCTGGTTCATCCTTGGGAGAAATGTTCAAACACCTGAAGTTACCAGGTTCATCTGTATAAACAATAGTACGCAAGTATAAACACCATGGGACCACGCAGCCGTCATACCGCTCAGGAAGGAGACGCGTTCTGTCTCCTTGAGATTAACGTACTTTGGTGCGAAAAGTGCAAATCAATCCCAGAACAACAGCAAAGGACCTTATGAAGATGCTGGAGGAAATAGGTACAGAAGTATCTATATCCACAGTAAAACGAGTCCTATATCGACATAACCTGAAAGGCCGCTCAGCAAGGAAGAAGCCACTGCTCCAAAACCGCCATAAAAAAGCCAGACAACGGTTTGCAACTGCACATGGGGACAAAGATCGTACTTTTTGGAGAAATGTCCTCTGTTCTGATGAAACAAAAATAGAACTGATTGGCCATAATGACCATCGTCATGTTTGGAGGAAAAAGGGGGAGGCTTTCAAGCTGAAGAACACCATCCCAACCATGAAGCACGGGGTGGCAGCATCATGTTGTGGGGGTGCTTTGCTGCAGGAGGGACTGGTGCACTTCACAAAATAGATGGCATCATGAGGGAGAAAAATTATGTGGATATATTGAAGCAACATCTCAATACATCAGTCAGGAAGTTAAAGCTTGGTCACAAATGGGTCTTCCAAATGGACAATGACCCCAAGCATACTTCCAAAGTTGTGGCAAAATGGCTTAAGGACAACAGGGTCAAGGTATTGGAGTGGCCATCACAAAGCCCTGACCTCAATCCCATAGAAAATTTGTTGGCAGAACTGAAAAAGCGTGTGCGAGAAAGGAGGCCTACAAACCTGACTCCAGCTCTGTCAGGATGAATGGTCCAAAATTCACCCAACTTATTGTGGAAAGCTTTTGGAAGGCTACCCGAAATGTTTGACCCAAGTTAAACAATTTAAAGGCAATGCTACCAAATACTAATTGAGTGTATGTAAACTTCTGACCCACTGGGAATGTGATGAAAGAAATAAAAGCTGAAATAAATCATTCTCTCTACTATTATTCTGACATTTCACATTCTTAAAATAAAGTGGTAATCCTAACTGACCTAAAACAGGGATTGTTTACTAAGAATTAATGTGAGGAATTTTGAAAACTGAGTTTAAATGTATTTGGCTAAGGTGTATGTAAATTTCCGACTTCAACTGTATTGTTTGAGGCAAATGGATCTTACATGGATTCATGTGTACTTCTTCTGTCCCCCCTCACAGGCACATTATAAAGACAAGTATGAGAATGAGGTGAAGGGCCACTATATTGGCAGCTATGAGGATATCTACACACAACACTGCAAGAAAATGGAGGAGATCAAGAGCGAAGTAAGTGGTGGTTTTGTCTTGTTTTCTCCTCTATTACATGGATAAGAGTAAAACATTGGTTTTGTCTTGTTTTCTCCTCTATTACATGGATAAGAATAAAACATTGGTTTTGTCTTGTTTTCTCCTCTAATAAGGGAATAGGGTGTCATTTGGGATGCACACATTGTATTTTTACTGTACGACAGGTCTGAATGATTAGAAAGTAACAGTCTTTTCTTTTGTCTTTTCAGCAAAACTACAAAGCTGATTATGAGGACATCAAGACAAGATGTTTCTATCCTCAAACCATGTCACCAGAATATGAAGCTCATAAGAAAGTTGCCCAGTGTAAAGATGTAAGGAAATGGTGGAAACTAGAACCAGTCAGTTGCAGTATGATGAGCATGGACAAGACCTTTCCATTGAACATTAGATTGACAGAATTATTTGATTTTGGTTAACATTGTCTTCATTTTGTTCTTGGTATTGATATGATATATTTAAGCAATAATGCACGAGGGGGTGAGGTATATGGCCAATATACCATGGCCAAGGGCTGTTCTTGTGCACAATGCAATGCGGAGTGCCTGGATACAGCCCTTAGCAGTGATATATTGGTCATATACCACAAACACCTGAGGTGCTTTATTGCTATTATAAACTACTTACCAACATATTTAGAGCAGTAAAATTAACCGTTTTGTCATACCTGTGGTATACGGTCTGATATACCATGGCTGTCAGTCAACCAGCATTCAGGGCTCGAACCATCCAGTTTATAAATGACATCTTTCATGTGTGTTGTTTCATTTTGCAGAAAGTGTACCGGCAACATCCGGGTACGGTGAAGTTTACGCAAGTGACAGACTCGCCTGTTCAAGTGCAAGCTGCCATCAACGCCAAACAGCTGAGTGACGTATGTATTCAACTTTTACTACAGACCAGACGATTATTAAGTTCAATATTAACTAGTTACGCTATAGAATTACAATTACATCTGTCTGTCTAGCTTAGAAAATAGGTATGTTGACCTCAGTGGGACAACCTGTTTAAAATATGTGACATCATTTTGTTAGAGTTTATGAACAAAGGCTGGAAAAGAGATGTCGGTTGAGCCGTTGCCATGACACTAAAGGTTCTTGATAGCTGTTGCTTGAAAATGTGCTCATTCATCTACACAGCACTTTTTGTGTTTGTTTATTTAACTTTATTTAACTGGGCAAGTCAGTTAAGAACATATTCTTATTTACAATGACGGCCTACCCCGGCCAAACCCGGACAACGCTGGATCAATTGTGCTCCGCTCTATGGGACTCCCAATCACATCCAGTTGTGATACAGCCTGGATTCGAAACAGGGTGTCTGTAGTGACACCTCTAGCATTGCCAAGTCACAGTTGTAAATGAGAACTTGTTCTCAACTGGCCTACCTGGTTAAATAAAGGTGAAATTTAAAAAATAAATAAACTGAGATGCTGTGCCTTAGACCACTGCGCCACTCTGGAGCCCCACATAACCCAGCTGTCTTCCTGCAAACGCCATGGAAACCAGAGAGCCCTATCTCTCTCTCTGTAGTATTAATAGCAACATGCGTTCAGTCTGATGAAAATAACCCCTAGTCTCTTGAGAGGAGGGGGGGCTGACAGTTGAGACAACTCTTGGCTTCCTACTCCTCACAGACAGGCAGCACTGCCCTCTAGTGGTGTGAAACAACCCCGGTAGTACTCATCTAATTCACAAGGAGTCACTATAGCTCTACTCAGCTCTATGCACTGCCAACAGTACATTTTACCTGACTGTGCTGTATTTTCATGTGTATTCATGTGGTTCTTCCTCTGTTTTCCAGCTCAACTATCACGCAGCGTATGAGTTGGATAAGTTTAAGTGTGCCCTGCCCCCAGACTACCCCTTCTTCATCCAGTCCAGAGCCAATGCATATAACCTTAGTGATGTAAGTGCAATTCTGTTGATGATAATGTTGGTCATGTTCTGTTGGTGATTATGTAGAACATTTTACTTTTGCGATAATGTTCTGTTGATGATACTGTAGATAAGGGTTTTAATTGAATTTGTTATAAGGTGATTAGAAAATTCTGTGCTTGTATTGACATAATTTCACAGTCATTGTATTTGGTTATTGTTGACCCTCATTGGATAAACCCTCCTGATCTTTAATTGTATGATACTAATATCCTAAATGCGTTTATTCCCTCTGTGCAGAGTTGTTATAGGCATGAGTGGGAGAACGTGAAAGCCAAGCAGTTCGAGGTCAAGGGTGATGCTATCTCGATCCTTGCAGCCCGTGCCCACACAAACATAGCGAGTGATGTGAGTAGGCATGCACTGAAATTAACATCTACACATACATGTAATGTTATTGTTCATACTGATCAATGCTGACTGTTTCCTTTTGTATCCTGTGTAGTAAAGGCCTTGACATGCTCTTTGCCCTCAGGTCAAATACAAGAAGGAATTTGAGAAGAACAAGGGAAAGATGGTGGGAGCCCTCAGCATCCATGACGACCCCAAGATTCTACACTCCATGCACGTGGCCAAAATCCAGAGTGATGTAAGTCATTTTTCCTTCCCAAGGACTACAGATTAGACTACAAATGAGCTGTCTATCATAATCTGGAACATTTACAAAAATGTTCGTTAAAGTACATTGTTAAAGTACAAGTACATACCCTGTCAAATAAACCTAATAAAGTAGATTCCACTGAGTTTTGGTATAAAACAGAAAGATGAGGACTGTGTCTGTCAGTGTGAAAGGGCTATTAGGGCTCACTGTGACTCATCTCAACTTTATATTAAGTAAACACTTTTTTGTCATGGAGAGAATGTCGTGCCTCACCTTCTAATTGTCTCAAACTCTCTCCACAGCGCGAGTACAAGAAGAACTATGAGAAGACAAAAACCAAGTACATCACCACGCTGGACATGATGTCTAACACCCTGGCCAAGAAGTCCCAGGGTATCGCCAGCATGGCCGGCTACAGGACCATCCACAACCGCTACCTCCTTCCTCATGACGCCATGTCCCTGGACCTGGCCAAGAAGGCCAACATCATCCAGAGTGACGTAAGATTCATCTGATGGATTGATCACATTGATTGATTGATTGGTCTAATTGATTTGTTTATTAATGTGTTCATTAATTGATTGGTTTGGTTTTATCCTAGTAAACATCTGGGGAAAAGGTTATAATAGCATTGCAGCATTATACAGTGTAAATATAAAGAAAGTTATTCTCACACTACTTTATGACTCCTTCCTTCACTACAGAATGAATACCATTCAGACTACAACAACTCCACCAAGGGCTCTGGTTGGGTCGCCTTCGGCTCCATGGAAGTGGAGAAGGCCAAGAAAGCTGGAGATATCCTCAATGAGGTAGCTACCACTACACGATCTAGTTTAATATACCGCTCTAGTTGTCATAATGCAGTAAATACACAGGAAGCCGTACTCACCAGAGCTCTCACAATAGAAACAGCATTAGTTGTAATATATTTTTAATTGTGTAAAGTCTTTTCTCGCCTTGACAAGTTAAAAACACATTGGTTTAATCTGCTTTGACATAATATTTGCACCCTTTTGATCCTCCACTTCAGAGAAAGTACCGTCAGCACCCAGACACTGTCCCCTTCACCTCCATCGCTGATCACCCCGTCATGATGCAGGCCCAGGTCAACCAGATAATGAGGAGTGATGTGAGTTTTATTGCATGATAGTATGGACATTGTGATCTGTCTTCATTCCCGAACACAGATTCATCTCAGTGCTGGATGAAAAAGCTATTTCAACTGAGCTTCTGTGTCGAGTAAACTGGGTAATTCATGAAGGTTACATGCTGTATTCAACTTAGTACAAATCTTTTATATCACTAATTCATTTCTGTGGATGGAAAACCTATTTTAGGGTTTGTGTAGCTACTAATTTGAATGAGTATTCTTCTTCCCTTGCAGCTTCACTACAAGAAGGGTCTAGAGGAGATCCACCAGAAGTACTCGCTGCCCCATAATGACCCCCAGTTCCTTCAGGCCAAATGCAACGCCTACAACATCAGCAAGGTATTGTTGACCAAGACTGATAACTTGTGCCTTATATTCATATTTCATTTAATGAATTATCAAATGTATTATCGTCGCCTGCCCACTACTCTACAGTGTTTAGACATCTTTCCTCTCAATGCTGCTGTGCCTTCTTGGGTGTACGCTACATGCATTTACTGTGTTATATTATTAGTGTCTCATGGAAATAGTGTATGCATTTACCGTATTGGTTTATTTCAGAACTACTACAAGCAGAGCTGGGAGGAAACCATTGCAAAAGGCTACGACATGAGGCCAGATGCTATCTCTGTCATCCATGCTAAGCACGGCAGACACATTGCCAGTGATGTAAGTACACAATAAATTGCCAGGACAACATCAACTCAAATCGAATTTGTTTGGTCGCATACACATATTTAGCAGATATTTAGCGAAATGTTTGTGTTCCTAGCTCCAACAGTGCAGTAATATCTAACAATACACAACAATACACACACATTTTAAACGTAAAATAATGGAATTAATAAATATAGAAATAGAAATATTAGGATGAGCAATGTCCAAATTGTATGTATGTGTGTGTATATATATATATATATATATATATATATATATATATATACAGTACTAGTCAACAGTTTGGACACACCTACTCATTCAAGGGTTTTTCTTTATTTTACTATTTTCGACATTGTAGAACTATGAAATAACACATAGGGAATCATGTAGTAACCAAAAAGTGTTAAACAAATCAAAATATATTTGAGATTTGAGATTCTTCAAATTAGCCACCCTTTGCCTTGATGACAGCTTTGCACACTCTTGGCATTCTCTCAACCAGCTTCATGAGGTAGTCACCTGGAATTTAAATTAACAGTGGTGCCTTGTTCAATGTTAATTTTTGGAATTTCTTTCCTTCTTAATGCATTTAGGACAATCACTTATGTTGTGACAAGGTACAGTAGGGGTGGTATATACAGAAATTAGCCCTATTTGGTAAAATACCAAGTTCATATTATGGCAAGAGCAGCTCAAATAAGCAAGAGAAACGACAGTCCATCAATACTTTAAGACATGAAGGTCAGTCAATCTGGAACATTTCAAGAAATGATATACTGTACATATGAAGTGGGTAAAACAGTATGTAAATATTATTTAAACTGTGACCAGCGTTACATTATTAAAGTGGCCAGTGTTCCGTGACTATGTACATAGGGCAGCAGCCTCTACGGTGCATGGTAGAGTAACCAGGTGGTCACACTCTATTAAGTTCAGAGTAGGGTACTGGGTGGGGGCTATACAGTAAATAATACACATATAGGCTACGTTGAATAGGGTCACATCTGATAATTATTTTACTTCTTCCTTTCAGATCCAGTACAAGAAAGACTATGTGAAGGGAAAGGGCAAACAAATCGGCTGCCGCACTCTTCAGGACGACCCCTTACTGGTGCACTACATGGAGGTGGCCAGGTTGCAGAGTGACAAGAACTACAAGAAGGACTTCCACAAGTCCAAGCTGAAGTTCCACTCTCCAGTTGACATGATGAGTGTTGTACATGCCAAGCACGCCTCCACAGTGCAGACCTTTGCTGGCTACAGGAAGATCCAGCACCACTACAGTCTTCTGCCTGGGGCCATGAACCTTGAGCTGGCTCGCACCATGAACACCAATGCCAGTGATGTAAGTAGTTTGACTCCTACACAGGGAAAGAACAATAGGATTTCCCGCACTGGCCTGAAGGGCTAGTAGACTGTGATTTTCTACCAGCACAGGTTATATTCTACTAGCCCCAGTTTCATTCTACTAGCCCCGGTGACATTCTACTAGCCCCGGTTATATTCTACTATCCCCGGTGACATTCTACTAGCCCCGGTGGCATTCTACTAGCCCACATTCTACTAGCCCCGGTGACATTCTACTATCCCCGGTTACATTCTACTAGCCCCGGTGGCATTCTACTAGCCCCGTTGCATTCTACTAGCCCCGTGACATTCTACTAGCCCCGGTGGCATTCTACTAGCCCACATTCTACTAGCCCCGGTGACATTCTACTATCCCCGGTTACATTCTACTAGCCCCCGTGACATTCTACAAGCCCCGTGACATTCTACTAGCCCCGGTGGCATTCTACTAGCCCACATTCTACTAGCCCCGGTGACAGGTGACATTCTACTATCCCCGGTTACATTCTGCTAGCCCCGGTGACATTCTACTAGCCCAGGTGATATTCTACTAGCCCAGGTGATATTCTACTAGCCCAGGTGATATTCTACTAGCCCAGGTGATATTCTACTAGCCCAGGTGATATTCTACTAGCCCAGGTGACATTCTACTAGCCCAGGTGACATTCTACTAGTCCAGGTGACATTCTACTAGTCCAGGTGACATTCTACTAGCCCAGGTGACATTCTACTAGCCCAGGTGATATTCTACTAGCCCAGGTGATATTCTACTAGCCCAGGTGATATTCTACTAGCCCAGGTGACATTCTACTAGCCCAGGTGATATTCTACTAGCCCAGGTGATATTCTACTAGCCCAGGTGATATTCTACTACTAATCTGTGCCATGCTGTATTTGAAAAGACAACATTTCACTTGCCTGGTGGGCTAGTTAGGCACATTTTCTACTAGCCTGATTTGAAAAAAACTTCAACGTGTAAGTTGTAATGCTGCATCTTTGGTTTTTACAGTAGTGGCAATTTGCAGCATTTCTCACATGGTTTCCTCCCCTTGCCGGATGCAGGTGAACTACAAAGCAGATTGGGAGAACTCTGTGAAGGGAACTGGCTGGATCCCCATCGGATCCATTCCTGTGGAGCTAGCCAAGCAGGCCGGGGCTGTTCTGGATGAGCACAAGTACAGGCAGCACCCTGAAAACTTTAAATTCACCAGCAAGATGGACGGTATGAATATGGAGCTGTGCAAGCATAACCAAAAGATCATGAATGTTGTGAGTAGTACTTACTTACTAGAAAGGCCACCAATCAGATATCTAGTTGTCCATTGAATTGAATTTTTCTATTTAATGTGTTTTTTAAAAATGTGTTTGTGTTGCACCAAATTGAATTGAACTGATCTGAACAAAACTGCTGATTGAAATATATGGTGTTATGATGTTATTTTTTTGCAGCAAGAATATAAAGCCAGTGGAGAGAAGTTCCTGCACACTTACAATCTCCCTGCAGATGCACCAGAGTTTATGCAAGCCAAATACAATGCTGTCAACATCAGCAAGGTGGGTTAAATGTAGATCACTGTCCATACTATTATACAACTATGCTATTATACACATTCAATACCCATATATATTAATTATCCATGCCATGTGCCTGTATTACTATATAGTTGGTTATATGATGAATGATCACAGAACTGTTAGCCATATTTGTAATTTTATCAGTAACTTACTATATAACCTGAATACAGTAGATTATCATAGAATGCACAATAAAATACTGTAAATGTGTTTTACAGTATTAATTATGGTGCATTGTGGGAAAATGTTGTGGGCGGGGAAAGAGTTTCTGTTAATTAACATATTTTAAAGCGTCCCATGTAAGAGCCTATATTTGTTGCATCTGTGAGTGAGAATGCTGTACCTCCACAGAATACGGTAACATACTGTATTTTAGGAATTCTACAAACCTTGTCCTGAAACTCGACAGTAACTTACTGGCCAATTGCTGCCAGTAATTTACTGTAATTCACAATACAGTACCATCTGACATTTCTGGAGTGCCAGAAACCTTTTGAACTCTATTGGGTGCAAGGTATTGTTGTTTCTCACTCATATTTTGAGGCGTGTTTTGTAAGAGGCTTTATTTTTTTGTACCCGTTAGTGAGAGTGCCGTAACAATTTAAGTTACATGTGGTAGTAATTCCCTAACCATTAAATGTATATAGGGAACAGATCACGGTGGTAGGGGGTCTTAAAACTTTTAATGGTTGAATATTTACCCATGTCCATTTGATCTGTTTTGCCCTGTAATCACGGCCAGTTGGGAAGCCTTTGTTTAGGCCTCTAGTAATGCAGATGACATAACATACCTAGTACTCATTAATATGCCGTAATATGGAAATGCCTACGGCCAACCAGCTTGCTCTAATTGTCAACGGGTGTATTAGAGGCGAAGTCAGGTGCAGGAGAGTAGAGTGATGTAAACACGCACACTTTTATTTTAGTTCCAAAAACGAGAGAACTACATAAATCAAATGCGCTCAAAACACTGAACATAACAAAAGTAAAGCACGTAATAAAACACCACAATAACATGAAACAATTACACACAAAACATGATGGGAACCAGAGGGTTAAATACAAGTAGATTGATTGGGGAAATGAAAACCAGGTGTGTATGGAACAAGACAAAACAAATGGAGATATGAAAAATGGAGCGGCGATGGCTAGAAAGCCGGTGACTTCGATTGCCAAACCCCGCCCGAACAAGGAGAGGAGCCGACTTTGTGACAGTACCCCCCCCCCGCCCCCATTGACGCGACGACCCGGAGGACGAGGCGCAGGGCGATCCAGCCGGCGACGGGGAAACTCCCGCAGCAGTTCAAGATCCAAAACATCTGCAACCGGAACCCAGCACCTCTCCTCCGGCCCGTACCCCTTCCACTCCACGAGGTATAGAAGGCCCCCCGCCCGATGCCTCGAATCCAGGATGGAATGAACGATGTACGCCGGGGGCCCTTCGATGTCCAAAGGGGGCGGAGGAACCTCCCGCACCTCAGATTCCTGGAGCGGACCAGCCACCACCGGCCTGAGGAGAGACACATGGAACGAGGGGTTAATACGATAATCAGAGGGAAGCTGTAATCTGTAACATACCTTGTTCACCCTCCTCAGGACTTTAAATGGCCCCACAAACCACGGACCCAGCTTCCGGCAGGGCAGGCGGAGGGGCAGGTTACGGGTCGATAGCGAGACCCGGTGCGAACACCGGGGTCTCACTGCGGTGACGGTCCGCGCTGGCTTTCTGGCGACGCGCGGCTCGCTGGAGATGGACGCGGGCGGCCTCCCATGTCTCCTCTGCGCACCTAAACCAGTCGTCCACCGCAGGAGTCTCGGTCTGACCCTGATGCCACGGTGCCAGTACTGGCTGGTAACACAATACGCACTGAAAGGGGGAGAGGTTAGAGGAGGAGTGGCGAAGCGAGTTCTGTGCCATCTCGGCCCTAACCCTAGACACTGTCGTTCGTGAAAACCCCAGGAGGATGGCTGTTTCTGAGATACTGGAACCGACGCGCCTGGCACCGACGATCATACCACGCTCAAAGTCGCTTAGGTCACTCGTTTTGCCCATTCTAATGTTCAATCAAACAGTAACTAAATGCCTGCTTTATCTAGCAAGCCACTGCCACCTGACTCACTGTCTGTAGGAGCGAACGATTTTCATGTACTGGGTGGTGTACCTAATAAACTGGCTACTGAGTGTGTATATAATTTTGAATGCTTTTAAATACACTTAATGTACACATTCATTGACCATTTTGCATTAATTGAAATGTGCTCATGACTGTAAGTAATGTGTTTATTTCTCATTCTCCTCATCACAGAACTATTACACATACGCTCACCGTCAAGACATTCTCAAAGGACATCAGGTGAAGGCAGATGCCATCCCCATCCTCGCTGCCAGGGCCTGCACTAATATTGCCAGCAATGTACGTATGAATTGGAAGGAAGTGGAAGAATTGGAAGGAATTGGAAATCTGTATTTGGGTTTATTGGTCATAATTTACCATATTCATGACATGTTATACGTGGTACTTACATTCATCATTGTATTTCCTGTACAGTACAAGTATAAGCTGGCGTACGAGAAGGGAAGAGGCAAGCATGTCGGCTTCCGCAATGTTAAGGACGACCCCTTGCTGGTGCACTACATGGAGGTGGCTAAAATGCAGAGTGAGCAGAACTACAAGAAAGACTACCACAAGTCAAAGCTGAAGTATCACTCTCCAGTTGACATGATGAGTCTTGTGCATGCTAAGCACGCTTCCGCAGCGCAGACCTTTGCTGGCTACAGGAAGAGCCTTCACAACTACACTCTTCTCCCTGAGGCTATGCCTATTCAGCTGGCTCACACCATGATGGAGATCCAGAGCAACGTGAGTTCATTTCAATACCTGATACCTGCCCTGATATCTGTCCTGTCCTGAAACCTGTCCTGATACCTTCCTGTCCTGTCCTGATACCTGTACTTATACCTGTCCAGTCCTTATACTAGTCCTGATACCTACATGTCCTGTCCTGATACCTACCCTGATACCTGTTCTTAATACCTGTTGTGATACATTTCCTGTTTCCCTGTGTGTCTCTACAGAACGCCTACAAGTCCGACTACAACAACATGTACAAGGGTTCTGGCTGGGTTCCTATTGGCTCTATGCAGGTAGAGTTGGCTAAGACAGCCATGGCAGCCCGAGATGAGCAAGGCTACCGTGTGCACCCCAGCACCCTGAAGTTCACCAGTATGACTGGCCAGATGAGCATGGCCCTTGCCATGACCAACACCAAGCTACTTGATGATGTAAGAAAAAACAACTTTGTTTATCGTTTATTAGGATCAAATGTGAGTATTTATTCCCTAATATGGATGTTGAATGTGATTACCTGGTTCTGTCTCTCTTTGAAGGCTTCGTACAGAGCATCTGGTGAGAAGTTCAAGCACACCTACAACCTGCCTGCAGACAGCCCCCAGTTCCTCCAGGCCAAGTGCAACGCTCAGACCATGAGCGAGGTCAGTACACACACACACTCACACAACCACACAAGCACACGCACACACACAGACACATACATACACTCACACACACATACATGCACTCACACAAAAACAAACACACAAACACACACACACAGTCTCAATTTCTCTTGCATTTTAAAGATGTGCAAGTACAAGTTTTGCGATGTTTGACTGTGTTTGACTGGTTTCTTTGTTTCCTTCTAGTCTCACTACAAGCACAAGTGGGTGGAAGATATTGCCAAAGGATACGACATGAAGCCAGATGCTATCTCTGTCATCCATGCTAAGCATGGCAGACATATTGCCAGTGATGTAAGGACACAATAAACCATTTTTTCTAAAGTGATCTACCTGGATATCACCTATCAGATTAAACACATAGAAATAGAATGAATACAACGGACGAATCATCAATGTTATTATTTTAACCTTCATTTAACTAGGCAAATCAATTCAAAACAAAGTCTTGTTTACAATGACAGCCTACCAAAAGGGCAAAAGGCATCTTGTGGTGACCGGTGTTTGGATAAAAAATAAGAATATAGGACAAAACACACATCAAGCATTCTTCTTACCGAACCACATGGCCTTTGTTTTAGAGGTGTTCAGAACAAGGATAAGGGCAGAGAAAGTTTGTTGGACACTAAGAAAGCTTTGTTGTAGAGCGTTTACCAAAGAATCAGAGGAAGTGCTAGCTAAGTATAATACTGTATCATCTACATATAAATGGATGAGAGAGCTTCCTACTGCCTGAGCTATGTTGTTGATGTAAATTGAGAAGAGCGTGGTGCCTAGGATGGAGCCTTGGGGTACTCCCTTGGTGACAGGCAGTGGCTGTGACAGCAGACGTTCTAACTTTACACACTGCAGAGAGAGGTAGTGAGAGAGGTAGTTAGCAAACCAGGCCTTAGACCCCTCAGAGACACCAACACTCCTTAGCCGACCCACAAGAATGGAATGGTCTACTGTATCAAAAGCTTTGACCAAGTCAATAAAATAGCAGCACAACATTGCTTAGAATCAAGAGCAGTTGTGACATTCTTCAGGACCTTTAAGGTTGCAGTGACACATCCATAACCTAAGTGGAAATCAGATTTCATACCAGAGAGAACACTATAGACATCAAGAAAGCCAGTCAGTTGATTATTGACACATTTTTCAATTTTTTTCTATTAACAGAGCGAGATAGAAATTGGCCTGTAACAGTTAGGATCAGCTTGATCTCCCCCTTTAAATAAAGGACGTACCGTGGCTGCCTTCCAGGCACTGGGAACCTCCCCGGAGAGGTTTTACCTTTATTTAACTAGGCAAGTCAGATAAGAACAAATTCTTATTTTCAATGACCGTCAAAATAAAAAATGTAAAAATGACGGCCTAGGAGCAGTGGGTTAACTGCCTGTTCAAGGTACAAAACAACAGATTTGTACCTTGTCAGCTCAGGGATTTGAACTTGCAACCTTTCGGTTACTAGTCCAACGCTCTAACCAGTAGGCTACCCTGCCAACCCTTGAAGAAAGGATCTAAACCATCTGACCCAGATGTTTTTTAGGGGTCAAGTTTAAGGAGCTCCTTTAGCACCTATAAGGAGTATAAGGACTGGGAGATGAGGATGGGCAAGGAGGCATGGCTGAGTCAAATAGGAATCCTGACTTAATGAAGTGGTGATTAAAGAGCTCAGCCATGCGCTCCTTGTCAGTAACAACCACATCATCAACATTAACGGACATGGGCAGCTATGAGGAGGAGGGTTTACATTTACATTCTAGTAATTTAGCAGACTCTCTTATCCATAGCGACTTACAGTAGTGAGTGCATACATTTTCATACTCGTCTCCAGGTCTTATTCTCCAGATCTTTGATCTTTCACTGTTTTCCAGAACTTCTTGGGGTTAGACCCACAGAGAGAGAACTGCTTCTTAAAGTAACTAACTTCGGCCTTCTGGAAAGCCTGAGTTCACTTATTTCTAATTTGCCTGAACGAGAGCCAGTCAGCCTGACTATTTGAGTGCCAAGTCTTTTGCCAAATGATGTTCTTGATGTGGAGTAACTCTGCCAGATCATGGTCGAACCAGGGGCTGAACCTGTTTTTAATTCTCATTTTCTTTATTTGCGGAGTGCTTGTTAACAATACCTCTGACTTGAATTGGGATTCCTGTTCCATTCATTGTATTTATATGCATTTAATCCTATCTGCTAGGCAAAATCCAGATAGATCACTTTTGAAAAACTGGGCCCAGGAGGACAGAAAGAGCTATACAGTATGTAGTCCACAACAGTGTTGCTACGTCCAATAGTGTCGGATTGTCTGATTATTCTTTTACTTCTACCTTTCAGATCCAGTACAAGAAAGACTATGTGAAGGGAAAGGGCAAACAAATCGGCTGCCGCACTCTTCAGGACGACCCCTTACTGGTGCACTACATGGAGGTGGCCAGGTTGCAGAGTGACAAGAACTACAAGAAGGACTTCCACAAGTCCAAGCTGAAGTTCCACTCTCCAGTTGACATGATGAGTGTTGTACATGCCAAGCACGCCTCCACAGTGCAGACCTTTGCTGGCTACAGGAAGATCCAACACCACTACACTCTTACCGCTGACTCCATGAACCTTGCGTTGGCTCGCACCATGAATGCCAGTTCCAGTGACGTGAGTACTGTTCATGTGACTTCGGCCTAGTGCTAGGGGTGTTTTCTGTTAACACGCTTGTGGGTGTCAAATACTTCATTCATTTGTGTTTGGTTCATTCCCCAGTTTGAGTACAAGTCTGACTGGAACAACTCTGTGAGAGGAACAGGATGGATTCCTATTGGCTCATTGCCGGTGGAACTTGCAAAGGTTGGCGGGGACATCCAGAGTGAACAGAGGTACCGTACACACCCCTCTAAATTCCAGTTCAAGAAGCTGATGGACTCTATGGACATTGTCCTGGCCACTAACAACAACAAGATCATGAACAAGGTACACTATAAACCATAACGCCATATTTGAAATTAAAAACACATAGTTTAAAATGTGATGTTTTCTCATTTGTCCTAATGTTATAATTGACTTGTGTTTGTACCAATGACATTGCAGCAAGAATACACCAAACAATGGCATAATGACAAGCTCACAGTCCATGTGATGCCAGATGCCCCTGAAATTGTCCTGGCAAAGGCTAATGCTATCAACATGAGTCAGGTAAGGCTACCTTTTTCAAACATGTAGGTTACCCTCAAAATATTCCTCTTTGTAATGCATCATGCTTTTGCAATATAACTTTGAAATATCTCTTGGAATTTGAAATATTTAGCAAATGTTATTTTGATCATATTCTAATCAATTGTTTCTCCTCCATTCCAGAAAATCTACAAAGCAGGCCTGGCGAAAATGTATAAGAAGGGTTATGACCTGAAGGTTGATGCCATCGCCATTCAGGCTGCCAAGCAGGGCACCAAAATCGCCAGTGACGTGAGTGACTCAGACCAGCAATAAAAGGCTTTAAAACCATTTTACAATCTGCTCCAACCTCTGTATGTATGCATGTGTATCGGAGGTGTTGGGATAAAGCAGAAGTAGAATTTCCATTGGACCTTGTATACTATAAAGTAATCTTCATCAAAGCTAAATATTCGTCCTGGGAATAATAAATTGTTGTTGTTTATTTACACAGTACAAGTACAAGCTGAGTCACCGGATGAATAGGGGAAAACAAGTGGGCTGCCGCACTCTTCAGGACGACCCCTTACTGGTGCACTACATGGAGGTGGCCAGGTTGCAGAGTGACAAGAACTACAAGAAGGACTACCACAAGTCCAAACTGAAGTTCCACTCTCCAGTTGACATGATGAGTGTTGTACATGCCAAGCACGCCTCCACAGTGCAGACCTTTGCTGGCTACAGGAAGATTCAGCACCATTACACTGTGCTTGCTGATGCCATGAACGTGGAGTTGGCTAAGCAGATGCAGACGATCGCCAGTGATGTAAGTATTATTTGACTCATAATACTATAAAAACAAACAGAACAACAAAACATGTTTTTGTATACAATACATTTTTTCTCTCATAATTATTGAACCATTCCCAGATTCTGAGCTGTTAAGACACATCTGAATCTGTGAGAAAAGTTTGGTTATGTTATCGCCTTTTTACCGCAGAATTTGTACAAAAGTGACTATGAGACAAGCGTCAAAGGCACAGGATGGATTCCCATTGGTTCTCTGGATGTAGAGAGATCCAAAACAGCTGGCCTGATTGGCAGTGAGAAACTGTACCGCCAACACCCCAGCAGCTTTAAGTTTACCAAGGACATGCACTCCATGGACGTCATCCTGGCCAATGCTAACAATGCAATCATGAACAAGGTATCTACTGTATCTACTGAATGTCTATGCACATATGTGAACTGTATATATTATAATGTATACAATACAAATACATGGTAATACATCAAAACAATAAGAAGTATATCTGTCTTATAGCAAACGTACGTTGACGCCTGGAATAAGGATAAGACCTCTGTCCACATCATGCCAGACTCAATGGAGGTGGTGTTGGCCAGAGCCAACAAGATCAACTGCAGTGCTGTGAGTCATACCTTCCACACCTCATTGTAGTGTTCATTTAGGCTGCATTGTCCTAATTCATTCAAAACTTGTTTTTTATTCCTCCTGTACAGTCACTATATAAGCTTGCCAATGAACAGGACAAGAAGAAGGGTTATGACCTGCGCAATGATGCTATTGCAATCCTGGCAGCCAAACAGGGCACATCCATTGCTAGCGATGTAAGTGAAAAACTGTCTATTGAATAAATGGTGTGTGAACTTCAGCATTTGAATGACACCTAACTATCTCATTATCATGTATTAAGTTCAAATACAGGACTGGCTACCGTAAGCAGATTGGCCACCACATTGGAGCCCGCTGTGTCGAGGAAGACCCTCTGCTCATGCTGGCTATTAACTCAGCCAAGATTGCCAGTGATGCTCTGTACAAGAAGGACTTCCACCAGTCCAAGACCAAGTTCCATCTCCCATTGGACATGATGGCCTTTGAGTTGGCCAAGAAGAACCAGATCCAGGTCAACCATGCCAAATATGTAACTCGACTGCACAACTGGACCTGTCTGCCAGACTCCACTGATGTTGTCCATGCCAGACATGTCTATGACATAGCGAGTGATGTAAGTATGAATGAACTAGATCATGTTTTTCCAGTGTAACTGTCTTTATTCCATCCATTTTGACCATTGTGGTATTGTTGTGTCTAGGCTGTGTATAAGGCTGAACTAAAGAGCCTGCAAGGTATCGGATGGGTTCCCATCGGCTCACTTGATGTTGAGAAGGCAAAGAAAGCCGCCGATGTCCTGAGTGAGAAGCTGTATCGTCAGCACCCAAGCAACTTCAAGTTCACCAGCTCAGTTCAAGACATTGGAATGGTTTTGGCTAAACAAAATAATGATAATGCCAACAAGGTATTTGACTAACTGATATCTTTATTCATCATTTGCCTTTGAATGTTTCTCCTGGTAGATTATATTCAAATAATGATTCCATCATTTAAACCTGCTTTAAGGTAATCTGATCTCCCCTACTTTGGATTATATTTCAGCCATTTATATGAATAGGCACTTCACGCTGTTAGTTTGAACTTGAAACTCATTATTGCAGCAAGCTTACACTAAGGCCTGGGAGAAGGACAAGACCAAGAACCACATTATGCCAGATGCGATGGACATTGTTTTGGCCAATGCAAACAAGTCCAACTACAGTTGGGTAAGTAACTGATTGCACAAAGGTAACCCTCTTGATGAATGTAAACATTTGTAAAAATAAATAAATAAAAACAAAATTGTTTTTGTTTAGTTTTTCATGTAAAGTGTGTTGTGATTTTGTAAAATGCACTTTAAATGATTTGTGATTTGATTTTAAATACCCATGTCTATGGATTTTTTTTCTCATACAGAACCAATACAGGAAAGCAATGGTAGAGGATAAGAAGAAGGGCTATGATTTGCGCAATGATGCCATTGCTGTCATTGCAGCCAAGCACGGCAGGGACATTATCAGTGATGTAAGTTCATTGAACATCTATCCATCATAAGCGATTCCATTTCTTTACTATTTCATGACACAATATATCAAATGTACGTCTGTAAAATAAAGACTTCAACACTGCCATTTCATATTTGCCTTCTGTAGCACAAGTACAAGACTGGCTACCGTAAGCAGATTGGCCACCACATTGGAGCCCGCTGTGTCGAGGAAGACCCTCTGCTCATGCTGGCTATTAACTCAGCCAAGATTGCCAGTGATGCTCTGTACAAGAAGGACTTCCACCAGTCCAAGACCAAGTTCCATCTCCCATTGGACATGATGGCCTTTGAGTTGGCCAAGAAGAACCAGATCCAGGTCAACCATGCCAAATATGTAACTCGACTGCACAACTGGACCTGTCTGCCAGACTCCACTGATGTTGTCCATGCCAGACATGTCTATGACATAGCGAGTGATGTAAGTATGAATGAACTAGATCATGTTTTTCCAGTGTAACTGTCTTTATTCCATCCATTTTGACCATTGTGGTATTGTTGTGTCTAGGCTGTGTATAAGGCTGAACTAAAGAGCCTGCAAGGTATCGGATGGGTTCCCATCGGCTCACTTGATGTTGAGAAGGCAAAGAAAGCCGCCGATGTCCTGAGTGAGAAGCTGTATCGTCAGCACCCAAGCAACTTCAAGTTCACCAGCTCAGTTCAAGACATTGGAATGGTTTTGGCTAAACAAAATAATGATAATGCCAACAAGGTATTTGACTAACTGGTATATCTTTATTCATCATTTGCCTTTGAATGTTTCTCCTGGTAGATTATATTCAAATAATGATTCCATCATTTAAACCTGCTTTAAGGTAATCTGATCTCCCCTACTTTGGATTATATTTCAGCCATTTATATGAATAGGCACTTCACGCTGTTAGTTTGAACTTGAAACTCATTATTGCAGCAAGCTTACACTGAGGCCTGGGAGAAGGACAAGACCAAGAACCACATTATGCCAGATGCGATGGACATTGTTTTGGCCAATGCAAACAAGTCCAACTACAGTTGGGTAAGTAACTGATTGCACAAAGGTAATCCTCTTGATGAATGTAAACATTTCTAAACAAAAACAATATGTTTTTTTTTTTTTTTTTTTCATTTAAAGTGTGTTGTGATTTTGTTAAATGCACTTTAAATGATTTGTGATTTGATTTTAAATACCCATGTCTATGGATTTTTTTTCTCATACAGAACCAATACAGGAAAGCAATGGTAGAGGATAAGAAGAAGGGCTATGATTTGCGCAATGATGCCATTGCTGTCATCGCAGCCAAGCACGGCAGGGACATTATCAGTGATGTAAGTTCATTGAACATCTATCCATCATAAGCGATTCCATTTCTTTACTATTTCATGACACAATATATCAAATGTACGTCTGTAAAATAAAGACTTCCTCAACACTGCCATTTCATATTTGCTTTCTGTAGCACAAGTACAAGACTGGCTACCGTAAGCAGATTGGCCACCACATTGGAGCCCGCTGTGTCGAGGAAGACCCTCTGCTCATGCTGGCTCTTAACTCAGCCAAGATTGCCAGTGATGCTCTGTACAAGAAGGACTTCCACCAGTCCAAGACCAAGTTCCATCTCCCATTGGACATGATGGCCTTTGAGTTGGCCAAGAAGAACCAGATCCAGGTCAACCATGCCAAATATGTAACTCGACTGCACAACTGGACCTGTCTGCCAGACTCCACTGATGTTGTCCATGCCAGACATGTCTATGACATAGCGAGTGATGTAAGTATGAATGAACTAGATCATGTTTTTCCAGTGTAACTGTCTTTATTCCATCCATTTTGACCATTGTGGTATTGTTGTGTCTAGGCTGTGTATAAGGCTGAACTAAAGAGCCTGCAAGGTATCGGATGGGTTCCCATCGGCTCACTTGATGTTGAGAAGGCAAAGAAAGCCGCCGATGTCCTGAGTGAGAAGCTGTATCGTCAGCACCCAAGCAACTTCAAGTTCACCAGCTCAGTTCAAGACATTGGAATGGTTTTGGCTAAACAAAATAATGATAATGCCAACAAGGTATTTGACTAACTGGTATATCTTTATTCATCATTTGCCTTTGAATGTTTCTCCTGGTAGATTATATTCAAATAATGATTCCATCATTTAAACCTGCTTTAAGGTAATCTGATCTCCCCTACTTTGGATTATATTTCAGCCATTTATATGAATAGGCACTTCACGCTGTTAGTTTGAACTTGAAACTCATTATTGCAGCAAGCTTACACTGAGGCCTGGGAGAAGGACAAGACCAAGAACCACATTATGCCAGATGCGATGGACATTGTTTTGGCCAATGCAAACAAGTCCAACTACAGTTGGGTAAGTAACTGATTGCACAAAGGTAACCCTCTTGATGAATGTAAACATTTCTAAAAAATAAAAACATTGTTTTTGTTTAGTTTTTCATGTAAAGTGTGTTGTGATTTTGTTAAATGCACTTTAAATGATTTGTGATTTGATTTTAAATACCCATGTCTATGGATTTTTTTTCTCATACAGAACCAATACAGGAAAGCAATGGTAGAGGATAAGAAGAAGGGCTATGATTTGCGCAATGATGCCATTGCTGTCATTGCAGCCAAGCACGGCAGGGAAATTATCAGTGATGTAAGTTCAATGAACATCTATCCATCATAAGCGATTCCATTTCTTTACTATTTCATGACACAATATATCAAATGTACGTCTGTAAAATAAAGACTTCCTCAACACTGCCATTTCATATTTGCTTTCTGTAGCACAAGTACAAGACTGGCTACCGTAAGCAGATTGGCCACCACATTGGAGCCCGCTGTGTCGAGGAAGACCCTCTGCTCATGCTGGCTATTAACTCAGCCAAGATTGCCAGTGATGCTCTGTACAAGAAGGACTTCCACCAGTCCAAGACCAAGTTCCATCTCCCATTGGACATGATGGCCTTTGAGTTGGCCAAGAAGAACCAGATCCAGGTCAACCATGCCAAATATGTAACTCGACTGCACAACTGGACCTGTCTGCCAGACTCCACTGATGTTGTCCATGCCAGACATGTCTATGACATAGCGAGTGATGTAAGTATGAATGAACTAGATCATGTTTTTCCAGTGTAACTGTCTTTATTCCATCCATTTTGACCATTGTGGTATTGTTGTGTCTAGGCTGTGTATAAGGCTGAACTAAAGAGCCTGCAAGGTATCGGATGGGTTCCCATCGGCTCACTTGATGTTGAGAAGGCAAAGAAAGCCGCCGATGTCCTGAGTGAGAAGCTGTATCGTCAGCACCCAAGCAACTTCAAGTTCACCAGCTCAGTTCAAGACATTGGAATGGTTTTGGCTAAACAAAATAATGATAATGCCAACAAGGTATTTGACTAACTGGTATATCTTTATTCATCATTTGCCTTTGAATGTTTCTCCTGGTAGATTATATTCAAATAATGATTCCATCATTTAAACCTGCTTTAAGGTAATCTGATCTCCCCTACTTTGGATTATATTTCAGCCATTTATATGAATAGGCACTTCACGCTGTTAGTTTGAACTTGAAACTCATTATTGCAGCAAGCTTACACTGAGGCCTGGGAGAAGGACAAGACCAAGAACCACATTATGCCAGATGCGATGGACATTGTTTTGGCCAATGCAAACAAGTCCAACTACAGTTGGGTAAGTAACTGATAGCACAAAGGAAACCCTCCTTGTGAATGCAAACATTTGAAACTAAAACTTATTGTGGAGATATACAATAACATCTCTGGATGTTTATTTTCTTCTTCATACAGAACCAATACAGGAAAGCAATGGTAGAGGATAAGAAGAAGGGCTATGATTTGCGCAATGATGCCATTGCTGTCATTGCAGCCAAGCACGGCAGGGAAATTATCAGTGATGTAAGTACTTATTTTGTTATCACAAAGGAATGAACTATATCAATACTGTGTTTACCTTTAATTTATTGAAATCCCCACTACATGCAACCTTTTTGGTTCGGTGTAGCACAAGTACAAGTCAGGCTACCGCAAGCAAATTGGCCACCACATTGGAGCCCGCTGTGTCGAGGATGACCCTCTGCTCGTGCTGGCTCTGAACTCAGCCAAGATTGCCAGTGATGCTCTGTACAAGAAGGACTTCCATCAGTCCAAGACCAAGTTCCATCTCCCATTGGACATGATGGCCTTTGAGTTGTGCAAGAAGAACCAGATACAAGTCAACAACTTCAACTACAGAACTCACCTGCACAACTGGACCTGTCTGCCAGACTCCACTGATGTTGTCCATGCCAGACATGTCTATGACATAGCAAGTGAGGTATGTTTCAAATGTTCTGTATTTTCAATTCCAAGACCTCTTTCCTGTTACATTTTTAATCATATTGTTAATGAGACATCCAGGACTGGTCAAACCCAATGATAAAAGGTTTGAGATGGCAACAAGTAATGGGAGTATGCTATCCCTCTTAGGCGGTGTACAGGGCTGACATGAAGTGGCTCAGGGGAATTGGATGGGTCCCCATTGGCTCACTTGATGTGGAAAAAGCCAAGAAGGCCGGCGAGATCTTGAGTGAGAAGAAATACCGCCAGCACCCCAGCACTCTGGACTTCAAAAGTCCACTCGACGGCATGGATATCGTTCTGGCCAAACATAACGGCCAGATCATGAACAAGGTAAACTTATTCCAGCTAACGACGCAGTTAGCGCAGTTAACGCAGTTTCCGCAGTTTTACACCCGAATTCAATACAATAACATACATTTTTTTATGGAGCTGCTGAAATAACAAGGTCCACCTCAACATCAAGCCTGATACCCTATCTAATAAATAGATAATTACACTGAACAAAATATAAATGCAACATGTCAAGTGTTGGTCCCATGTTCACTAGCAGAAATGTTATTTTCACACAAAACCTTATATCTCTCAAATTTTGTGCCCAAATTTGTTTACATCCCTGTTAGTCAGCATTTTTCCTTTGCCAAGATAATACATCTACCTGACAGATGTGGCATATCAACAAGCTGATTAAACAGCATGATCATTACACAGGGGCATCTTGTGCTGTAGTCAATAATAGACAACTCTAAAATGTGCAGTTTTGTCACACAACACAATGCCACAGATGTCTTAAGTTTTGAGGGGAGTTTTCAATTGACATGCTGATTGCAGGAATGTCCACCAGAGGTGTTGCCAGAGAATTTAATGTTCATTTCTCTACCGCCTCCAACGTCGTTTTAGAGAATATGGCAGTACGTCCAACCGGCCTCACAACCGCAGATCATGTGTAACCACGGCAGCTCAGGACCTCCACATTCAGCTTCTTCACCTGCTAAACTATGGGTTTGCACAACCGAAGAATTTCTGCACAAATTGTCAGAAACCGTCTCAGGGAAGCTCATCTCGTCATCCTCACCAGGGTCTTGACCTGACTGCAGTTCAGCATTGCAACCGACTTCAGTGGACAAATGCTCACCTTCGATGGCCACTGGTACGCTGGAGAAGTGTGCTCTTCATGGATGAACGAACACAATTGCATTTTATCGATAGCAATTTGAATGCACAGAGATGCCGTGACAAGATCCTGAGGCCCATTGTTGTGCCGTTCATACACTGCCATCACCTCATGTTTCAGCATGATAATGCACGGCCCATGTTACAAGGATCTGTAAACAATTCCTGGAAGCTGAAAATGTCTCAGTTCTTCCATGGCCTGCATACTCACTAGACATGCAACCCATTGAGCATGTTTGGGATGCTCTGGATTGACATGTTCCAGTTTCCGCCAATATCCAGCAACTTCGCTCAGCCATTGAAGGGGAGTGGGACAACAATCCGAAAGGCCACTCTATGCGAAGGAGATGTGCCGCGCTGCATGAGGCAAATAGGCTTCACACCAGATACTGACTGGTTTTCTGATCCATGCCCCTACCTATTTTGTAAGGTATCTGTGACCAAAGGTTGCATATCTGTGTTCCCAGTCATCTGAAATCCATAGATTAGGGCCTAATTAATGTATCTAAATGTACTGATTTCCTTATATGAACCGTACCTCAGTAAAATCTTTGAAATTGTTGCTATTTTTTTTCAGTCTAATACATAGATGCTTTCTTAACTAT
Source organism: Oncorhynchus tshawytscha (assembly GCF_018296145.1). Taxonomy (NCBI): domain Eukaryota; kingdom Metazoa; phylum Chordata; class Actinopteri; order Salmoniformes; family Salmonidae; genus Oncorhynchus; species Oncorhynchus tshawytscha. The sequence goes on from NC_056454.1 coordinate 38,390,202, forward strand.
GTCTGCCACTCAGACTTACATTTCTGTTTGCTTTTCTCAAGTGTCTGTGAGTCTGAGAAAAGTGCAAAATTATGACATGTATTATTGTTATTATTATTATTTTCTTATAACATAGCTATGTTTATCTCATATTTCAGCGGCAGTATGTTGAACAATGGGATGCTGATAAGATCAAAATCCACGTCGGCAATGAGCTTCCAGAACTTGTGCTGGCCAAGGCCAATGCGATCACCATGAGCAATGTAGGTCCTCCTTACTTTACCTCAAGCTGTTTTCTTTCACTCAAGTTGATCTAGTTTTATTTATATCTCTATAGCTATATCTATATATATATATCTATATCTCTATATCTCTTTATTTATATATCTATATATCTCTCTATATATCTATATATATCTTTATATCTATATCTCTTTATATCCATATCTCTATATACAGTGCCTTGCGAAAGTATTCGGCTCCCTTGAACTTTGCAACCTTTTGCCACATTTCAGGCTTCAAACAAAGATATAAAACTGTATTTTTTTGTGAAGAATCAACAACAAGTGGGACACAATCATGAAGTGGAACGACATTTATTGGATATTTCAAACTTTTTTAACAAATCAAAAACTGAAAAATTGCGCGTGCAAAATTATTCAGCCCCTTTACTTTCAGTGCAGCAAACTCTCTCCAGAAGTTCAGTGAGGATCTCTGAATATCCAATGTTGACCTAAATGACTAATGATGATAAATACAATCCACCTGTGTGTAATCAAGTCTCCGTATAAATGCACCTGCACTGAGATAGTCTCAGAGGTCCGTTAAAAGCGCAGAGAGCATCATGAAGAACAAGGAACACACCAAGCAGGTCCGAGATACTGTTGTGAAGAAGTTTAAAGCCGGATTTGGATACAAAAAGATTTCCCAAGCTTTAAACATCCCAAGGAGCACTGTGCAAGCGATAATATTGAAATGGAAGGAGTATCAGACCACTGCAAATCTACCAAGACCTGGCCGTCCCTCTAAACTTTCAGCTCATACAAGGAGAAGACTGATCAGAGATGCGGCCAAGAGGCCCATGATCACTCTGGATGAACTGCAGAGATCTACAGCTGAGGTGGGAGACTCTGTCCATAGGACAACAATCAGTCGTATATTGCACAAATCTGGCCTTTATGGAAGAGTGGCAAGAAGAAAGCCATTTCTTAAAGATATCCATAAAAAGTGTTGTTTAAAGTTTGCCACAAGCCACCTGGGAGACACACCAAACATGTGGAAGAAGGTGCTCTGGTCAGATGAAACCAAAATGGAACTTTTTGGCAACAATGCAAAACGTTATGTTTGGCGTAAAAGCAACACAGCAGGGACAGGGAGGATGGTTCAAATTGATGGGAAGATGGATGGAGCCAAATACAGGACCATTCTGGAAGAAAACCTGATGGAGTCTGCAAAAGACCTGAGACTGGGACGGAGATTTGTCTTCCAACAAGACAATGATCCAAAACATAAATCAAAATCTACAATGGAATGGTTCAAAAATAAACATATCCAGGTGTTAGAATGGCCAAGTCAAAGTCCAGACCTGAATCCAATCGAGAATCTGTGGAAAGAACTGAAAACTGCTGTTCACAAATGCTCTCCATCCAACCTCACTGAGCTCGAGCTGTTTTGCAAGGAGGAATGGGAAAAAATTTCAGTCTCTCGATGTGCAAAACTGATAGAGACATACCCCAAGCGACTTACAGCTGTAATCACAGCAAAAGGTGGCGCTACAAAGTATTAACTTAAGGGGGCTGAATAATTTTGCACACCCAATTTTTCAGTTTTTGATTTGTTAAAAAAGTTTGAAATATCCAATAAATGTCGTTCCACTTCATGATTGTGTCCCACTTGTTGTTGATTCTTCACAAATGGTGAGTTTTATATCTTTATGTTTGAAGCCTGAAATGTGGCAAAAGGTCGCAAAGTTCAAGGGGGCCGAATACTTTCGCAAGGCACTGTATCTATGCAGAATTTCTATATCTCTATACATCTATACATCTATATTTTCATATCTCTTTATATCTATCTATCTATCTATCTATCTATCTATCTATCTATCTATCTATCTATCTATCTATCTATCTATCTATCTATCTATACTGCTCAAAAAATAAAGGGAACACTAAAATAACACATCCTAGATCTGAATGAATTAAATATTCTTATTAAATACTTTTTTCTTTACATAGTTGAATGTGCTGACAACAAAATCACACAAAAATGATCAATGGAAATCAAATGTATCAACCCATGGAGGTCTGGATTTGGAATCACACTCAAAATTAAAGTGGAAAACCACACTACAGGCTGATCCAACTGTAATGTCCTTAAAACAAGTCAAAATGAGGCTCAGTATTGTGTGTGGCCTCCACGTGCCTGTATGACCTCCCTACAACACCTGGGCATGCTCCTGATGAGGTGACGGATGGTCTCCTGAGGGATCTCCTCCCAGACCTGGACTAAAGCATCCGCCAACTCCTGGACAGTTTGTGGTGCAACGTGGCGTTGGTGGATGGAGCGAGACATGATGTCCCAGATGTGCTCAATTGGATTCAGGTCTGGGGAACACGCGGGCCAGTCCATAGCATCAATGCCTTCCTCTTGCAGGAACTGCTGACACACTCCAGCCACATGAGGTCTAGCATTGTCTTGCATTAGGAGGAACCCAGGTTCAACCGCACCAGCATATGGTCTCACAAGGGGTCTGAGGATCTCATCTCAGTACCTAATGGCAGTCAGGCTACCTGGAGGGCTGTGCAGCCCCCAAAGAAATGCCACCCCACACCATGACTGACCCACTGCCAAACCGGTCATGCTGGAGGATGTTGCAGGCAGCAGAACGTTCTCCAGACTGTCACGTCTGTCACGTGCTCAGTATGAACCTGCTTTCATCTGTGAAGAGCACAGGGCGCCAGTGGTGAATTTGCCAATCTTGGTGTTCTCTGGCAAATGCCAAACGTCCTGCACGGTGTTGGGCTGTAAGCACAACCCCCACCTGTGGACATCGGGCCCTCATACCACCCTCATGGAGTCTGTTTCTGACCGTTTGAGCAGACACATGCACATTTGTGGCCTGCTGGAGGTCATTTTGCAGGGCTCTGGCAGTGCTCCTCCTGCTCCTCCTTGCACAAAGGCGGAGGTAGCGGTCCTGCTGCTGGGTTTTTGCCCTCCTACGGCCTCCTCCACGTCTCCTGATGTACTGGCCTGTCTCCTGGTAGCGCCTCCATGCTCTGGACACCAAGCTGACAGACACAGCAAACCTTCTTGACACAGCTCGCATTGATGTGCCATCCTGGATGAGCTGCACTACCTGAGCCACTTGTGTGGGTTGTATTCAAAAGTGACCAAAACATCAGCCAGGAAGCATAGGAACTGAGAAGTGGTCTGTGGTCACCACCTGCAGAACCACTCCTTTATTGGGGGTGTCTTGCTAATTGCCTATAATTTCCACCTGTTGTCTATTCCATTTGCACAACAGCATGTGAAATTTATTGTCAATCAGTGTTGCTTCCTAAGTGGACAGTTTGATTTCAGAGAAGTGTGATTGACTTGAAGTTACGTTGTGTTGTTTAAGTGTTCCCTTTATTTTTTTGAGCAGTGTATATATACGTATATATATGGAGATACAGATATACGTTGTATATATATATATATATATATATATATATATATATATATATAAATATATATATAATAGAGAGAGTGATAGATACATATAGATAGATTATATATAATATATATATACAGTTGAAGTCAGAAGTTTACAAACACTTAGGTTGGAGTCATTAAAAATAGTTTTTCAACCACTCCACAAATTTTTTGTTAACAAACTATAGTTTTGACAAGTCGTTTAGGACATCTACTTTGTGCAAGACACAAGTCATTCTTCCAACATTTGTTTACAAACTGATTATTTAACTTTTAATTCACTGTATAACAATTATAGTGGGTCAGAAGTTTACATTCACTAAATTGACTGTGCCTTTAAACAGCTTGAAAATTCCAGAAAATTATGTCATGGCTTTAGCAGCTTCTGATAGGCTCATTGACATCATTTGAGTCAATTGGAGGTGTACTTGTGGATGTATTTCAAGGCCTACCTTCAAACTCAGTGCCTTTTTGCTTGACATCATGGGAAAATCTAAAGAAAAAAATTGTAGAGGTTCATTCTTGGGAGCAATTTCCAAACGCCTGAGGTACCACATTCATATGTACAAACAATAGTACGCAAGTATAAACAGCATGGGAACACGCAGCCGTCATACCGCTCAGGAAGGAGAAGCGTTCTGTCTCCTTGAGATGAACGTACTTTGGTGCGAAAAGTGCAAATCAATCCCAGAACAACAGCAAAGGACCTTATGAAGATGCTGGAGGAAACAGGTACAAAAGTATCTATGTCCACAGTAAAACGAGTCCTATTTCGACATAACCTGAAAGTCCGCTCAGCAAGGAAGAAGCCACTGCTCAAAAACCGCCATAAAGAAAGCCAGACAACGGTTTGCAACTGCACATGGGGACAAAGATCGTACTTTTTGGAGAAATGTCCTCTGGTCTGATGAAACAAAAATAGAACTGTTTTGCCATAATGACCATCGTTATGTTTGGAGGAAAAAGGGGGAGGCTTGCAAGCCGAGGAACACCATCCCAACTTTGAAGCACGGGGGTGGCAACATCATGTTCTGGGGGTGCTTTGCTGCAGGAGGGACTGGTCCACTTCACAAAATAGATGGCATCATGAGGGAGGAAAATTATGTGGATATATTGAAGCAACATCTCAATACATCAGTCAGGAAGTTAAAGCTTGGTCACAAATGGGTCTTCCAAATGGACAATGACCCCAAGCATACTTCCAAAGTTGTGGCAAAATGGCTTAAGGACAACAGGGTCAAGGTATTGGAGTGGCCATCACAAAGCCCTGACCTCAATCCCATAGAAAATTTGTTGGCAGAACTGAAAAAGCGTGTGCGAGCAAGGAGGCCTACAAACCTGACTCAGGTACACCAGCTCTGTCAGGAGGAATGGGCCAAAATTCACCCAACTTATTGTGGAAGGCTACCCGAAATGTTTGACTCAAGTTAAACAATTTGAAGGCAATGCTACCAAATACTAATTGAGTGTATGTAAACTTCTGACCCACTGGGAATGTGATGAGAAATAAATAATAATTCTCAGCCAAGGGAATAATTATCTCTACTAATTATTCTGACATTACACATTCTTAAAATAAAGTGGTAATCCTAACTGACCTAAAACAGGGAATTTTTACTCTGATTAAATGTCAGGAATTGTGAAAAACTGAGTTTAAATGTATTTGGCTAAGGTGTACGTAAACTTCCGACTTCAACTGTATCTCGATCTGTATATCTCTGTCTTTGTATATCTATATCTATATCTCTATATGTCTATATCTCTTTATAGCTATATCTCTATATCTCTGTAAATCTATATCTCTATCTCTTTATTTCTATTTATCTATACAGTATATATCTATATCTTCTATCTATATATCTATATCTCTATAACTTTATATCTTTATCTCTATATTGTATATCTATATCTATATAGTATATTTATATCTCTGTATAGAATATCTATATCTCGATATAGTATATCTTTATCTCTATATCTTTATATCTCTATATATCTCTCAACCTTCAATGTTTTGCGACTCAGTTTTTTAAACGCTTGATCCTTCTCCTTTTTTTACAGAAACTGTACAAACAAGGATTTGATGAAACCATCAAGAAGGGTTATTACCTTCCTGTGGATGCTCTCTCTGTCAAGGCTGCCAAGCACGGTAGAGAGATTATCAGTGATGTGAGTACTGTATTTTTGTCCCCCTTTATTCATAGAGTTTTTTTCCAAACCCTCAAGCTAAATTATCAGTGGTGTAAATGTCATTTCTAGAACATTTTCCCAATTATTATAGTCCTAAAGTCGTATACGAATGACGATTCCTGAATCAGTTCCTGAATCAATTCCTGAATCAGTTTCTGAATCAGTTTCTGAATTAGTTCCTGAATCAGTTCCTGAAAATGGAATAAATCAGGCATGAAGATACCTGGAATGTCTTTGATTTATAAGGAAAGGATGTTCAATCAGTTCATCCTTGTCTGACTGTGGTCAAATTCTCTTCTGATCTATTTCAGTACAAGTACAAGGCTGGCTACAGCAAGCAGGTTGGCCACCACATTGGAGCCCGCTGTGTCGAGGAAGACCCTCTGCTCATGCTGGCTATTAACTCAGCCAAGATTGCCAGTGATGCTCTGTACAAGAAGGACTTCCACCAGTCCAAGACTAAGTTCCATCTCCCATTGGACATGATGGCCTTTGAGTTGTGCAAGAAGAACCAGATCCAAGTCAACGACTTCAACTACAGAACTCACCTGCACAACTGGACCTGTCTGCCAGACTCCACTGACGTCGTCCATGCAAGGAAAGTCTACGATCTGCACAGTGACGTAAGCTCCTTCTCAATATACTATATCAAATGCTTTATTTATTTTCCATGACCCACTTCCACGTTTTTTAAAATGTCTACAGTAAGTGTATTTGTTTGGTTGGTTGGTTAATTGATGCTCTCCACATCCAAGGCTGTCTACCGTGCTGACATGGAGTTCATTAGAGGTACTGGCTGGGTCCCCATTGGCTCTCTGGATGTGTTGAAAGCTAAGAAAGCTGCAGAGATTCTGAGCGATCGCCTCTACAAGCAGAAACCAGATTCTCTTAAATACACCACCGACATGCACTCCATGCCTATGGTGCTGGCCAAGGCCAATGCTGAGATCATAAACAAGGTTGGTGAAATGTTCAATACATAGATTATTATGTAACAATGTCTTTCACTCAGATCAGTGGTTTAGATGGTCAATCTTGCATTTCTGGTAGCTATTTTCAAGGTCCTTGGGTCTGACAAATGTGCAGTTAAAATCCCATGTAATATTACCTTATTCATATTTTCTTATAACATAATCATGTTTTTTCTCCTATTTCAGGGCAACTATGTTGCACAATGGGATGTTGATAAGATCAAAATCCACGTCGGCAATGAGCTTCCAGAACTTGTGCTGGCCAAGGCCAATGCGATCAACAATAGCAACGTAAGCTCCCTCTTGCTTCCTTCACTACATACATTACTACACATTCAATAAATGTTGTGTAACCTAAGACTTCCGCTGAAGCTCTAGTAAAGTTCTAGTGATCCTTAATAATGTGTTGGCTCTGTTTCTAAGCTGTGTCCCTATATACCTTTTCAGAAACTCTACAAAGCTGAATTAGAGGAGTTGTACAGGAAGGGCTATAACCTGAAAAGCGATTGCATCGCCATCAAAGCTGCCAAGCATGGTAGAGAGATCATAAGTGACGTGAGTGCTGGATATTTTCCATCTTTTTTTCACATTATTTGAAAAATGTCAAGAGTTGATGCAAATATATTATCATCATGTATGTGATGTTGACTTAAAGTACAAGTGTATATACATTTTTGCTTCCATTTAGGTCAAGTACAAGGCTGGCTACAGCGAGCAGGTTGGCCACCACATTGGAGCCCGCTGTGTCGAGGAAGACCCTCTGATCATGCTGGCTATGAACTCAGCCAAGATTGCCAGTGATGCTCTGTACAAGAAGGACTTCCACCAGTCCAAGACCAAGTTCCACCTCCCAGTGGACATGCTGACCATTGAATTGGCCAAGAAATGTCAGATGCAGGTCAATGATTTCAACTACAGAACTCGCCTGCACAACTGGACCTGTCTGCCAGACTCCAGTGATGTCGTCCAGGCCAGGAAGGTCTACGCTTTGCATAGTGACGTAAGTAGAATGTGAACACTCATTAAGGTTATGAGGGTGGGCCTCACCTATCATTTCAGGACAAGACAAACATTATACCTTCGAAATGTACTTTCTTACCAAATTGTTTTCCCTCTGCTGCTCCCATATAAAACCAGGCTGTGTACAGGGCTGATATGGAATGGCTCAAAGGCACTGGCTGGGTCCCTATTGGCTCGATCGACGTTGAGAAAGCCAAGAAGGCCGCCGAGATCCTGAGCGAGAGGAAATATCGCGAGCACCCAAGCAATTTCAAATTTACCGCCACAACCGACGACATGCCTTATGCTTTGGCTACGGCCAATGCCCAGATAATGGACAAGGTAATGTGCCGCTTTCTTTCTAGAGTGGAGGGAAATTGAACTCAGGTATACATACTGTACATTCAGATTCACAGGATGCAGAGACTACTATTAAAAATAGTGAGATACATTATTTTCTTATAACATTGCCGTTGTTTTCTTATGTTTCAGCACCAGTACGTTCAACAGTGGGAGGCCGATAAGGTCCAAATCCACGTCGGCAATGAGCTTCCAGAACTTGTGCTGGCCAAGGCCAACGCGATCACCATGAGCAATGTAGGTCTTTCTTACTTTGCACTCCTTCAAGCTGTTTCCATTTACTCAAGTTGATGTAGTTGTATCTGTTTCTCTATAGCTATGTCTCTACATGATTTGACTCTCTCAACCGCTTCAATTTTTTTTTTTTTTCAATTTCACATCATATTTTTAAGAAATGAATTACAGTACCTTCGAATGAGGGCACTAAATATATAATGGTGTTATTTCAGAAACTCTACCGTGAGGGATTTGACGAGATGATCGGACAGGGATATCACCTGGATAAGGATGCCATTGCTGTCCAACATGCCAAAAAGAGCAGAGAGATCATCAGTGATGTAAGTTTGTATATCCATCTCCTCTGAATGAGCATTGGCAGCCATCATATAAAACAACACAATACTTAGCTAGTCCTCTCTTTTTTCAGTACAAGTACAAGGCCGGCTTCCGCAATCAGTGTGGCCACCATATTGGAGCCCAGTGCGTTGAGGATGACCCTCTGCTTGTGCTGGCTGCCAATGCAGCCAGGATCTCCAGTGATATTAACTACAAGAAGGACTTCCACCTCACCAAGACCAAGTTCAGCATTCCACTTGACATGATGTCTGTCGACTTGGCCAAGAAAAGCCAGTTCCAGATCCAAGAATTCACCTACAGAACTCAACTGCACAACTGGACCTGCATGCCAGACAACACTGATGTTGTCCGCGCCAGGAAGGTCTACTCTCTGCATAGTGACGTAAGTACACAGAGAATCATGGTCCAATCCGTTTTGGCTATCACTGGCTCCTTACTCTACCCACCAACCATTGAAGTTCAAACAACTATTGCACTACTATCCCACAAGGAGTAATTACTTTACCTGAACCATGGTTCCTTCCTTCCAGGCGGTGTACAGGGCTGATCTGGAGTGGCTCAGAGGGTGCGGCTGGTTGCCCCAGGGTTCTGTGGATGTCATTAAGGCTAAAAATGGCCAAACTATCCTCAACGAAAGGCTGTACCGCCAGCCCCCCAGCTCTATCAAGTTCACCAGTGTTGTTGACTCTCCAGAGGTTGTCCTGTCGAAGCAGAACGCTGAGATCCTCAGTGATGTGAGTACTTAGCTTTTAGCCATTGAAGTGTCCTTCTATTGAAGTAACCAAACCTGACCTGTTATCTTGGTCTCTTTGTAAAAAAAAGCATTTCTGGTAACTGCAGAGATAGACATTTTGTGAAATATAGATCTAGTCTGCGATAACAGTGGTTGGATTTATCATTAACTCTTTGATTGTGTGTGTTTGTTGCTTTTCACAGAGGAAATATAGAGAGGTTTGGGATACTGAGAAGACCAATATCCACCTGAACAATGACCTTCCTTCTCTGGTGCTGTCCAAGGCTAATGCTATCGCCATCAGCAATGTAAGTCTGCTTCACTGAACGCTTTGCACACTGCCAAGGCACATACTTTGGATGTGTCCTTTGTCTTATTTATAGTATGTGCAGTGAACAGATTCAGTCAACAACAATATAATGACATTAATTCAGATACACAAATAAAGAAACCTATAGACATGTTTTGTTTATAATCACATAACAGTATGCCCAGATATTATTATTTGACTTACCAACTCAATGATCTTTCCATTTCACAGAAACTATACACTAAGGATTGGGATGCCGACAAGGCTAAGGGATACCACATCAAGGAGGACGCCATCGCAGTGCTGAAGGCCAGAAAATCTAGAGACATCATCAGCGACGTAAGAGAAAATGACTGAAGTCGGCGTCCATTTCATTAAGGTCACTTGATTCAATGGAGTCAGTGGAATTAACTCTCTGATCCTCCTTTTTTTCCCTCAGTACAAATACCACGAGGGCTACCGCAAGCAGGTTGGCCACCACATTGGAGCCCGCTGTGTCGAGGAAGACCCTCTGATCATGTTGGCTATGAACTCAGCCAAGATTGCCAGTGATGCTCTGTACAAGAAGGACTTCAACAAGTCCAAGACCAAGTTCCACCTCCCAGTGGACATGCTGACCATTGAACTGGCCAAGAAATGCCAGGTCCAGGTTAACGACTTCAACTACAGAACTCACCTGCACAACTGGACCTGTCTGCCAGACTCCACTGATGTCGTCCAGGCCAGGAAAACCTATGATCTGCAGAGCGATGTGAGTTTTACCATATTTGGACTCAAGGAAGAGTAGCTTCTGCTTTTACAACTGTTAATAGGGATCCTGTAGTGGGGTAATATTTTATATAAATGCATATTGTATACACCTCACATGCAACCCATAATAAGACTGCAACTAATATAATCAAAGTCTATTAAACTGAATATCTGACCCCATAATGATGATTTAGCAATAAGCAGGAGACTATAGTTGAGTTACAATAATGGGCAATCAAGAAAGGTCTGAGAATGGAATTCTAAATGTGTTTTTAATTACTTTGTCAAATTAACGATACATTATACAAGGCATGCACTTAAGTTAAAAAAGCATGAACGATCATTACAAGGTATATTCTAGGGATGAGAGAGAGAGAGAGAGAGAGAGAGAGAGAGAGAGAGAGAGAGAGAGAGAGAGAGAGAGAGAGAGAGAGAGAGAGAGAGAGAGAGAGAGAGAGAGAGAGAGAGAGAGAGAGAGAGAGAGAGAGAGAGAGAGAGAGAGACCTCTGCTACCCAGAGGTGAGACAGAATGGGGGTTGGAGAGATAATGCAGCATTCCTAAGACAACACAAAGGAAATTATTGCATACAGTGTAAAGAGTCACTTCGGGAGCTGGGCTGCTCTACAATACTAATCAAATAAATACTAATAAATACTTCACATCCCTTTTTTTTTATCCCTGTATGAAATTGTAATTAGTTGCTTATGATAATATGTTGTATATGCTGTGTTCACCTCAAAGTATTTCAGGGACATCCTCACCCCATATATCTTTGTTGATTTTAACCCTCTGTTCATTCATATTTGGGAAAGGCTATCAGTGTTTAGTGACACATTGACCCCTATGCCAATACAAACACCCTGTTGTCTTCTCCCAGGCGGTGTACAAGGCTGATCTGGAGTGGCTCAGGGGATGTGGTTGGAACCCCCATGAGTCTGTGGAGGTGTTGAAAGTCAAACACGCCCAAGCGGTCCTGGCTGACGTAAGTCATTTAAAACATATAATATATGTAATAATAATTATATATATAGAATAATATGATAGTATATAGTAATAATGCCTGCAAGCAAGTGTGTCATCTGCCTGATTTATTTTATTTGTGGACTGAAACAGGTTAACATTTAATGACATGTATTGATGGTTGATTTTGGTTTGATTGTTGTTGTTAATGTAGACATTGTTTAATGTTGTCTTGCAGAGAGGCTACCGTGTCAAGTTGGATCAGCAGAAGTTCACAGCTCCTGTGGACAGAATAGACATGGTTTGCGCCAAGAACGCTGCAGAGATCCTCAATGAGGTGAGTCGGGACATGGGACAATTTTGACATGTTATAACGCATGAAAGAATCACAATGTTTTTGGAACTTCTCACATTTTGTGGATAACAGGTATCACAATGAAGGAAAAAAACATTGGGCTGTTGAAGCAACAAGAACAGTAGTCATTAAGTACAATACTAATCAATTGCTTTTGTGTTGTTTTTTTTCATGCAGGCTAATTACCGTGCCCTGTGGCACACAGAAAAGACTAAGTACACGGTCACAGACACCCCAGGATTGGCAACAGCAAGAGAGGTGGCCAAGAATCTCCATCCGGTAAGATACCTTTTCTTTCTTTACATCAGAGTTCTCAGACATTTGAAATGCTCAAAGTGCCTTTGCCAGTCTGAATAATGAAGGTAGAGGGGAATTCCACTTTCCATTTTGAAATAAATAAGAAAGAAAAACGGAAGAAAATGTTCCTAATACATGTAGTGTATTACACTCTGTAATCTCTGTTCCTATCTATCTTCCTGTTCACAGAAACTATACACCAAGGACTGGGATAAGGTCAAAGCTACCGGCTTCTTCATGCCCGGAGATGCTGTTCCCATCAAGCAGTGCATCCACAACAATAAAGTCCAGAGTGACGTGAGTATCACAGTGTTTTCCTTTATTTCAACAGGTTGTCATTGATACTTATCTCATCTAAATGTAATGGAACAGTATTGTCCGTTCACTCCCAATAAAGATAACATTGACGACATAATGTTCTTAATATCCTGTGGAGTGTGTAAGTGACTCAACATATCCATTCTCTCAGTGCCGTTTTCCTTCTAAATGCTTTAGATCTCTATTGCAGTCTCTGTATGTATAAATAAACAGTCAATTCAATTGCAACTCAGTAAGGCACACTTTTGATACTTTACGTGTCTCTTTCACAGCACAAATACAAGACGGAATATCGCAAGCAGGCTGGCCACCACATTGGTGCCCGCTGTGTCGAGGATGACCCTCTGCTCGTGCTGGCTATTAACTCAGCCAAGATTGCCAGTGATGCTCTGTACAAGAAGGACTTCCACCAGTCCAAGACCAAGTTCCATCTGCCAGTGGACATGTTGTCCTTTGAGCTGGCAAAAAAATGCCAGTTCCAGGTCAATGACGACCATTACAGGACCCGTCTACATAACTGGACCTGTCTGCCAGACTCCACTGATGTCACACAGGCCCGCAAAGCCTACGACCTTCAGAGTGACGTGAGTAGATAGATTGGCCTACCTGACACAACTTAACAATTGCAGTATGTCCGTTATGCTTTAGGGCTTCCAGGATACATATACACTGAGTGTACAAAACATTAGGAACACCTGCTCTTTCCATGACATAGACTGACCAGGTGAATCTGATCCCTTGTTGAGGTCACTTGTTAAATCCTCTTCAATCAGTGTAGATGAAGGGGAGGAGACATGTAGATGAAGGGGAGGAGACATGTAGATGAAGGGGAGGAGACAGGTTAAATATTCATTTTTAAGCCGTCAGACAATTGGGACATGGATTGTGTATATATGCCATTCAGAGGGTAAATGGGCAAGACAAAATATTAAAGTGCGTTTGAACGGGGTATCGTAGTAGGTGCCAGGAGCACTGGTTTGAATGGGGTATCGTAGTAGGTGCCAGGAGCACTGGTTTGAACGGGGTATCGTAGTAGGTGCCAGGAGCACTGGTTTGAACGGGGTATCGTAGTAGGTGCCAGGAACACTGGTTTGAACGGGGTATCGTAGTAGGTGCCAGGAGCACTGGTTTGAACAGGGTATCGTAGTAGGTGCCAGGAGCACTGGTTTGAACAGGGTATCGTAGTAGGTGCCAGGAGCACTGGTTTGAACAGGGTATCGTAGTAGGTGCCAGGAGCACTGGTTTGAACAGGGTATCGTAGTAGGTGCCAGGAGCACTGGTTTGAACGGGGTATCGTAGTAGGTGCCAGGAGCACTGGTTTGGTTTGAGCACAGGGTATCGTAGTAGGTGCCAGGAGCACTGGTTTGAACAGGGTATCGTAGTAGGTGCCAGGAGCACTGGTTTGGTTAGGTGCCAGGAACACTGGGGTATCGTTTAGTAGGTGCCAGGAGCACTGGTTTGAACAGGGTATCGTAGTAGGTGCCAGGAGCACTGGTTTGAACGGGGTATCGTAGTAGGTGCCAGGAGCACTGGTTTGAACAGGGTATCGTAGTAGGTGCCAGGAGCACTGGTTTGAACAGGGTATCGTAGTAGGTGCCAGGAGCACTGGTTTGAGTGTGTCAAGAACTGCAATGCTGCTGGGTTTTTCACACGCAACATTTTCCCTTGTGTATCAAGAATGGTCCACCACACAAAGGCCATCCAGCCAATTTGACACACCTGTGGGAAGCATTGGAGTCAACATGGGCCAGCATCCCTGTTGAACGCTTTGACACCTTGTAGAGTCCATTCCCCTCGATGAATTGACGCTGTTCTGAGGGCAAAAGGGGGTGCAACTGAATATTAGGAAGATGTTCCTAATGTGTTGTACTGTGTATATCTCTCTCTCTCCCCCCTATCTCTCTCTCTTTCTCTCTCCCCCTCTCCCTCTCTCTCCTCTCTCTCTCTCTCTCTCTCTCTCTCTCTCCCTTCTCTATCTCTCTCCCCTTCTCTATCTCCCCCCCTCTCCCCCTCTCTCTCTACCCCACACCCCTTTTAAAATGATTGTTTGTCTGACTCTCTCCTCTGTCTGTATGCAGGTTGTCTACAAGGCCGATTTGGAATGGCTCCGTGGATGTGGATGGGTTGCTGCCGAATGTGTCGATCACGTCAAAGTCAGGAATGCCCAGAAGATCATGAACGAGGTAGGTTCCTTTATCTGTATCCAAGCTGTTGGTGTGGTTCTAGGTTTCATTGGACACATTCTGCTCCTCACATCTCTGTCATTAGTACTGTATGTGTGTGCTACCCTTCAGGGAATTCTTACCATGTCTTTCTCTCTCTCTAATGTCTTTTTGCAGAGGCTTTACAAGAAGGATGCCAAAGACAACTTTGCCAAATACACACACATCGTGGATCGTCCTGAGCATATCCTGGCCACCATCAATGCTTTTAACCTCAGTGATGTGAATGAATGAATTTACTACTTTATATTTTATCTTAGCTAAGTTTACCAAAAGTAAAACAACTACAGGCCATGAAAAAGTATTTGACACCTTTCTGAATTTCTCTATTTTTATATATTTTTGATCTTGAATGTTATCAGATCTTCAACCAAAATACAAAATACAAATGACAAATAACAAAAAAAGGGGGCAAATACTTTTTGGGATGTACATTTCCACTGTTTCAAAGTATTATTTGAAAGCAACCCTGGTAGGATAGAGTACCTCCTTCAGATAGCCTTTGACCCATACCTCAGAGAAACATGTGAGGACATTGTGTTAAGCGGGATCCTTCAAATTGATCATGACCTGTGCCTATATGTCCTTCTGTTGTAAAGCTGAAGTACAAGGAGACCTTCAATGCAGAGAAGGGCATGTACATCGGCTCAGAGGACACACCCCAGCTGGCCCATAGCAGAGAGGTCGCCAAGGTCATCAGTGAGGTAAAGTACTCTACATCCATAGGACTTCGTCTTCACAGAAACACCCATCTGCATAAATGTCTAATTTTATATACAAAATATCATTTTAATAATGTAGATAATAATTCATACATTTTATTATTTCTATGTTATACAAAATAAATACATGTCTGAAACGATGTTTACATTGTGGATTGTTTTGTTGTCATTTGTAGAAATACTACAAACTTCCCTGGGATGAAAGCAAAGCCACTGGTTACCAGCTGGACGCCCATTACATCCCTGTAGTCGGAGCCAAGAAGACCAGGGATATTGTCAGCGATGTGAGTCTAATTCATAGTCTCTTACAACCAACAATACAAATATGATTAACAGGAAAAAATATAATGATTATTACTATTAAATATACATAATAATTAAAGAGCAACTGACATGTGACTTTAGTACTATTAAATCTAGTCAGAATAGTTGGTAATATATTGGATTTCTTAACATGTGTTAAATGTGTGTCAGTTTGATCATATCAATTAGTAACTGCTAGTGGTTGCATATGTTGCTGTGGCAACAGAAGCAGACGCAAAACATGCAAATATAGCAGAGATTGTTTGTCCACTGTGCTGTGCTATGTATACTTGCTGTATCAACAAAGCGCTTTGCTCTCTGCAATCGATGATGACATTTTTTTCTTTCTTTGAAACTAAAACATTTCAGGTTAAATACCATGACGCCCATGAGAAGGCCAAGGGCCACTACCTGGCTGACACCCTGGTGGACTTCCCTGAGGTGATGCGCTGTGGAGAACAGGAGAAACAGAAGGGCCTGGTAAGATATTATACTGCTATAATTCTATAATATATCTACAGTATATCTAGTAAGATATACTACTGCTATAATACTATAATATATCTACAGTATATCTAGTAAGATATACTACTGCTATAATACTATAGTACAGTATGTCTGGTAAGATTTAATACTGCTATAATTCTATAATATATCTACAGTATATCTAGTAAGATATACTACTGCTATAATACTATAATATATCTACAGTATATCTAGTAAGATATACTACTGCTATAATACTATAGTACAGTATATCTACAGTCTGTCTGGTAAGATATAATACTGCTATAATACTATAGTACTGAACAGTATATCTACAGTCTGTAGATATATGTAATAGTCCGGTGGCCATTTGATTAATTGTTCAGCAGTCTTATGGCTTGGGGTTAGAAGCTGTTAAGGAGCCTTTTGGTCCTAGACTTGGCGCTCGGGTACAGCTTGCCGTGCAGTAGCAGAGAAGACAGTCTATGACTTGGGTGACTGGAGTCTCTGACAATTTTATGGGCTATAGTTTTTAAAACTATAGAATACAGTGCCTTCGGAAAGTATTCAGACCCCATGACTTTTTCCACATTTTGTTTACGTTACAGCCTTATTCTAAAATGGATTAACAAAAACAAATCCTCAGCAATCTACACACAATAACCCATAATGACAAAGTGAAACAGGTTTTAAGATATTTTTGCAAAAAATATAACTGAAATACCTTATTCAGACCCTTTGCTATGAGACCTGAAATGGAGCTCAGGTGCCTGTTTCCATTGATCATCTCTGAGATGTTTCTACAACTTGATTTGAGTCCACCTGTGGTAAATTCAATTGATTGGACATGATTTGGAAAGGCACACACCTGTCTATATAAGCTTCCACAATTGACAGTGCATGTCAGAGGAAAAACCAAGCCACGAGGTCAAAGGAATTGTCCGTAGAGCTCAGAGACAGGATTGTGTCGAGGCACAGATCTGGGGAAGGGTAGCATAACATTGCTGAAGCATTGAAGGTCCCAAAGAACACAGTGGCCTTAAACATTATTAAATGGAAAAAGTTTGGAACAACCAAGACTCTTCCTAGAGCTGCCCGCCCAGCCAAACTGAGCAAACGGGGGAGAAGGGCCTTGGTCAGAGAGGTGGCCAAGAACCCGGTGGTCACTCTGACAGAGCTCCAGAGCACCACCAATAAGGCCTTTATGGTAGAGTGGCCAGATGGAAGCCACTCAGTAAAAAGGCACATTTACAGCCCGCTTGGAGTTTGCCAAAAGGCACCTAAAGACTCTAAGACCATGAGAAACAAGATTCTCTGGTCTGATGAAACCAAGATTGAAATCTTTTGGCCTGAATGCCAAGCGTCACATCTGGAGGAAACCTGGCACCCATCCCTACGGTGAACCATGGTGGTGGCAGCATCATGCTGTGGGATGTTTTTAAACGGCAGGGACTGGGAGACTAGTCAGGATCGAGGCAAAGATGAACGCCGCAAAGTACAGAGAGATCCTTGATGAAAACCTGCTCCAGAGCGCTCAGGACCTCAGACCCTATGTACACAGCCAAGACAACGCAGGAGTGGCTACGGGACAAGTCTCTGAATGTCCATGAGTGGCCCAGCCAGAGCCTGGACTTGAACCCGATCTACAGTAACATCTCTGGAGAGACCTGAAAATAGCTGGGCACCAACACTCCCTATTGAGATGATCTGCAGAGAAGAATGGGAGAAACTTTCCAAATACAGCTGTGCCAAGCTTGTAGCATCATACCCAAGAAGACTCAAGGCTGTAATCGCTGCCAAAGGTGCTTCCACAAAGTGCTGAGTAAAGGGTCTGAATATTTATGTGAATGTGATATTTCAGGTTTAATAAATATGTAAAAAGTTCGACAAAAAACTGTTTTTGCTTTGTCATTATGGGGTATTGTGTGTAGATTGATGAGTGAAAAAAACGATTTAATTCATTTTAGAATAAGGCTGTAATGTAACAAAATGTGGAAAACGTCAAGGGGTCTGAATACTTTCCGAAGTCACTGTTTCTACAGTATACCTAATAAATAAAATACTGCTATTATACTATAGTATATCTACAGTATATCTAGTAAGATATGATAATGCTAAAATATTATAGTATATCTACCATATATCTAGGTAATATATTACTGCTATAATAATATAGTATATCTATAGTCTATCTAGTAAAATATAATACCGCTATAATTATATATCTACAGCATATCTAGTAAGATATGATACAACTATAATACTACAGTATATCTATAGTATAGTATATCTATAGTATAGTATATCATTAGTATATCTATAGTATATCTAGTAAAATATGATACTGCTGCATATTCAGGGCGGCAGGTAGCCTAGTGATAAGAGCTTTAGGCCAGTCACTGAAAAGTTGCTGGATCGAATCCCCGAACTGACAAGGTAAAAATCTGTCATTCTGCCCCTGAACAAGGCAGTTAACCCACTGTTCCCCTGTAGGCTGTCATTGTAAATAAGAATTTGTTCTTGACTGACTTGCCTAGTTAAATGATATGATATGAATATGATATCAAAAAATGATATGTTCACATATATTAAGATATCACTTACACAGTATAATCTAGTAAATCGCACACATGAAAATCCAGTTGCTACAGTCGCCAAAGATACAATAAAACAACAGAAGGTCATCATTAAGAATTTGTTCTTAAATCTACCTGTATAAATAAAAGTTAACAAATACACTCTGTTGGAACTTGGAATATGCCATATTTACTCCTTAGATATACTTTCTTATTCATATGTTTAGTTCTGGTTCTCCTACTTATTTGTTATTTGATTTGATTGAATATGCTTTACTTACTTCTAATCTTATTTTGTTGTTGCAATGTTGAGAGGTGAACCTGCAGGTATGCATTTCATTGTACTCTGTGCACCACGTTTATCCTGTGCATGTGACAAATATGCTTTCATTTGATTTGATTATATTTTGGATTTGAAAAGAATCCACGTATCTGGAGATCTGAACACAGTGCCCTGTTCTTTCTTCCAGAGGAATTACCAGAAGGAGTATAATACCAACAAGACCAAGAACCACATCCCCGCTGACATCATTCCCAACATGGTGGCTAAGAGGTGCCAGGACATGCTCAGTGACGTGCTGTATCGCACCTTACTGCACAACTGGACCTGCCACCCCGACCAGCAGGACATTCTCAGAGCCCGCAAGAACAATGAGATCCTGAGTGATGTATGTTGTATTTCGCACATGTTCAAGACATACTTTACAAATAAGTTAAAAATACACTGAACAAAAAAACTTGTAAAGTGTTGGTCCCATGAAATGTTTCATACGCACAAAAAGCTTATTTCTCTAAAATGTTGTGCACAACTTTGTTTGCATCCCTATTGGTGAGCATTTTTCCTTTGCCAAGACAATTCATCCACCTGACAGGTGTGGCATATCAACAAGCTGATTAAACAGCATAATCATTACACAGGTGCACCTTGTGCTGGGGACAATAAAAGGCTACTTTAAAAATATGCAGTCTTGTCACATAACACAATGCCACAGATGTCTCAAGTTTTGAGGGAGCATGCAATGGGCATGCTGGCTGCAGGAATGTCGACAAGAGCTGTTGCCAGAGAATGTAATGTTCATTTCTCTACCATAAGCTGCTTCCAACATCGTTTTAGAGAATTTGGCAGTATGTCCAACTGGCTTCACAACTGCAGACCACATGCCAGGACTACGTACCACGTGCCAGGTCCAGCCCAGGACCTCCGCATCGGGCTTCTTTACCCACAGGATTGTCTGTCGGGGTGGCTAAATCCTCTCAGACCCACCCATGGCTGTACCCCTGCCCAGTCATGCGAAATACATAGATTAGGACCTAATGAATTTATTTCAATTGAGTGATTTCCTTATATGAACTGTAACTCAGTAAAATCTTTGAAATTGTTGCATGTTGCGTTTATATTTTTGTTCAGTGTGTATATATATATATATATATATATAGTTTAAAAACAATACAATGACATGCTGTATTTAAGAAACAAATAGAAGTAATAATAATGTTGGCTCGTCTGTTCCTCATCCCTCTGCTGTCCTTAGTTAGCTACACTACGTTACACTATCACAGTATTTGTAAAATCCCATTAAATCCAACTGATCTGATCTCTGCATTGTGGTATTGTCTATCGATCTGCTAGGTGTACTACAAAGACGACCTGAACTGGACAAAGGGAATTGGTTGCTATGTTTGGGACACACCTGAGCTTGTCCGTGCCAAGAATGCCTACCTGCTGCAGAGCGAAGTGAGTTCAAAGAGAGACGTCACCTCTGTCACACTTACTGTCATTTATACCAATGACTCCCCTAGTCTTTTGTTTGTTAATGATTGACTACCAGTCCATCATAAATACTAAATAAATAGTATATTTGATCATAATAGTGATAAGAGATTATTTAAAAAGTTATATTCCTGTGTGGAGACTATTACATTTTAGTCATTTCGCAGAAGCTTTTATCTAGATTGACTTACAGTAGTGAGTGCATACATGTTCATACTGGTCCCCCATGGGAATTGAACCCACAACCCTGGCATTGCAAGCACCTTGCTCTCACCAACTGAGCCACACGTGACCATGTGGCTTCTGCATTTGTTTTCTCACAGCTCAAATACAAGGAGGAGGGTAAGAAGGAATTCAACAACTACTCCATCGTGACAGACACCCCTATCTATGTGACTGCTCTCCTGGGTCACACCTGGGCCAGTGATGTGAGTGTCAGATGTACTATACAGAAATCTATACTATACTGCATCATACTACACAATTCCTCTAATAGTATAAAAAAAATATAAAAAATCTGCTTTGTATCAAAACATATGCTCTTTATCTCCACAGCTGAACTATAGGGAGGCTTACCATAAAGACAAGCATAACTATACCACAATTCTGGATACCTATGACTATGCACACAATGCCAACCTCAAGGACATCTACAGCACCGTGAGTGTGGCTCTACTGTAGACAGACACTATGTCTCCAAATGATCTATTAGGATTTTAAATGCGGTATTTAGAATGTTTATCTTTCTTTTTGTGTCATCTAGAAAGCATATACATCTGCCTGGGACAAGATCAAGGCTAAGGATTACACGCTGCCATCAGACTCCCACGCCCTGAAACACGCCAAACAACAGAAGGTCATCCTCAGCAATGTGAGTTCAACATATCACCCAACTTAAAACCCTTTCGTAGTCCAACACGTTTTTTAACTATTGATGCTCTTTATTGAGAATTCATCATTTGTTTCAAGTTGTTGTTTTGGATCCCTAAGATTCAATGTCATTCATTTGGTTTATCAGTAATCTCACACATAAAAGTTGCGTGTACATTGTTAAATCTTCTACTCAAAGCAACCCATATGATCCCCTCCCCTATAGGTTAAATACAGGGAGGATTATGAGAAGTTCAAGTCCCTCTACACCCTGCCCAAGTCCCTTGAGGACGACCCACAAACTCTCCGCTGCCTCAAAGCTGGAAAGATGGGTCTTGACGTGAGTCTTGTTGCCTTTTTTCATGATCACCTCTTTGCTCTTTCCATATGGCAGTCAAACACATTGATCTTAAACCGATAGAAATGTAGATGGTTTAATGGTTTATGTACCCTCCCTACGTATAGCGCTTGTACAAGGCGGACTATGAGAAGACCAAGGCAAAGAACCACATCCCCCCAGATATGCTAGATGTCCTCTCAGCCCGTCAAACCCAGAACCATGTCAGTGAGATCGGTTACAGGAAGCACCTGCACCAGTGGATCTGTATGCCTGATATGCAGGTGTACGTCCAGGCACGCAAGGTCAACGAGCAGCTCAGCGACGTGAGTCATCTGAACAATTCATGTTTCAATACACTTTTTTTATGTGGAAAACTGCATTTATTGGAATTTCACATTGCATTTAATCACAGTGTCATGTGAAGTTAAATTATTATAATTATAATTATAATAAAATGTGTTATTCATACTTATTATAAACAATATTATTTTCAAATCAAATATATCATGTTTTTTACATATTAAAAAACATTTTCTTCAGGAAGACCTAGTGTTATTTTTTTTTCTGGTGTGTAGTTGTTCATTTACGATCTGGTAGAATGTGTCAGACAAAGTAACTACTATTGGAAATTACTTCTAAACTAACAGTTATATGTGTGTAGTTCATTATATTATGTAGTTCTAAGTTATAGTGCATTAATTCTGTCCTTCCTCTTGCTTGTCATTAGGACTTCATTAACTGATATTTTTCTGTAACTCCACAGATCTTCTACAAGGAGGACCTGACCTGGCTGAGGGGAATTGGCTGCTATGCCTGGGACACCCCTGAGATCCTGCGAGTCAAGGCTGCTGACAAACTGCAGAGCGATGTATGCTCCCTCCGCATGCCTCTCACCTATCTTTCTTAATCCGTCTTTCCTCCTCTCCTCTCCTCTCCTCTCCTCTCCTCTCCTCTCCTCTCCTCTCCTCTCCTCTCCTCTCCTCTCCTCTCCCTCTCCTCTCCTCTCCTCTCCTAATCTAATGACTGTAGGAATCAGATTAACCCCACAGATGTGGACAAAGATGTGGATGTATTTGTGTGTTTGTTCTTGTCTTCCAGAACAAGTACAGAGCCAAGGGCATTGAGGCGTTCAAGGATTACTCTGTGGTCATCGACACTCCTACCTATGAGACTGCAAAACTGAGTTCTCAGAACCTGAGCGATGTGAGTACTGTCACTAAAGCTTCTTACTTCTATATCACCATCTTAATGTTTTATTTCACCCTTATTTAATCAGACGAGTCAGTTAAGAACAAATTCAAGTTGACTTTAAAAAATTCTCAATCAATCAATCAAATGCATTTATAAAGCCCTATTTACATCAGTAGATGTCACAAAGTGCTTATACAGAAACCCAGCCTAAAACCCAAAATAGCAAGCAATGCAGATGTAGAAACATGTTGGTTAGGAAAAACTCCCTAGAAAGGCAGGAACCAAGGAAGAAACCTAGATAGGAACCAGGCTCTGTGGGGTGACCAGTGCTCTTCTGGCCGTGCCGGGTGGAGATTACAAGAGTGCATGTACATTAAGGCCAGATCGTTCAAGTTCAATGATGAAGCATATTAAGTTCTCACCTATTCGTCCTCTATCCTCTCATGTTCTCAGCTCCACTACCGTAACGACTACGTCACCAATGTCAAGGGAACTAACTCCTCCCCCGCTGTCACCGTGGATACAGAGAGGGCACGCCTGGCCAACTTCAACCAGAGTGATGTAAGATGTTTTCAATTCTTACTTATTTTCTTTGATCATTTATTTGCTTTAAGTACACTCTTACAAAGCATACATCACTCATAACTTCAAAGATGCATAGATAGTACCTACTCCCTCAAACTGTTTCTGGATATAAACGCTGACTGTAATTTCTATGATGATTCTCATATCTTATGTCCTCTTCTGATTACTCCTCTCCTTATTTTCTTCAGAACTTGTACAAGGAGGCCAACAAGAACTCCATGCCCACTGGCTACTCTCTTCCCCACGATAATCCTCTCATGAAGCAGGCAAAACAAAATTCCATTGTTGCCAGCAGCGTAAGAAACACACTTTATTTTCTTCAAATGTTCATCAATTTGTTACATTGTGTATAAAATATGAACCATTCACATTCCGTGAGGTCATTGTATAAAATAAAATAATATTAATCTATTCAGATGCAAAGTTTCAGTTATAAGAGGCACATACTGCAGGAGTGTTGTGTACTGTAGGATGACTGGATGGATGTAGTGGAGTTACACTAGGAACAGTCTTGTGTTGTGTACTGTAGTATGACTGGATGGATGTAGTGGAGTTACACTAGGAACAGTCTTGTGTAGGTGAATTAAAGGAAGCCTATATGTGTAGTTACCGTAGAATGGTAATATGTTGGATTTGTATCGTAGTACCTCACTCGTGGAATTGTGTTGTTGTGTAGGTGAAGTACAAGAATGACTATGAAAAGTCAAAGGCTACGAACTATACCATGGATCCAGAAGGTGTCAGCTTCGTCAACATCAGGAACGCCAACAAGGTCACCAACCCGGTAGGATTACAAACGTCTGCTACTCTTCCCTCACTATTTGGAAAAATATAATAATTTATTAATTATTCAATTTGATTGATGATCCTTCTATACATTTTTTTGTTATGAATCCCTTGAAAGATATTGAATCGTTATAGAGTCAAAGACTCTAGTATGTTGGTATTATTAAAAGGATTGTTTTGTGGTGTAGTAGTAGTGATGTTATTTCCCCTCTCTCTCTCTCTCTCTCTGTCTGTTTGTCTGTCTGTCTCAGCGTCTATACCGTGAGCTGTATGAGAAGGGCAAGGGCAAGATCCACACCACCTATGACACACCCGAGATCAGACAGGTCAAGATGACCCAGGAGGCCGTCAGCGACGTACGTGACCTTTTGACATCCTGTCATTATCACTCCTGTACTATTGTCATTGATGTTTGTTACTATGGCTCATTGATGGTTGTTACTATGGCTCATTGATGTTTGTTACTATGGCTCATTGATGTTTGTTACTATGGCTCATTGATGTTTGTTACTATGGCTCATTGATGTTTGTTACTATGCCTCATTGATGTTTGTTACTATGCCTCATTGATGTTTGTCACTATGGCTTTGTGTTGATGCTTGCTACAAGTCTAATTCATCATGATTATATCTATTTTTTCATTCATACTGTACATTCATTATATTTAGAGACATTTCGTTTAAAAACAATGGATTTATTTGTTCTATTTGCTGTGAAGTTAGTTTGTCACATGTTCTAAGTACGGTGTGTCTCCCTCTGTCCCATGCAGTTGTGTTACAAGGAGAAGTACTTCGCTAACAGAGGCACCATGATCCCCATGGGCATCACTCCCCAGATGATACACTGTAACCACGTCAACGAGATCACCAGTGACGTACGTGGCCCAATAATGTTCACTCACTGAAAACAAAGCAGCCAAGTAACTTCTGAAACAGGCAATATTTAGGCTATACAACTACTGAAATATGTTTTTTTTCACCAAATACTTAAGTTAACTTCAGTGAGAATATGAGAAGGGTTAATGGTTTATTGTTACTTTTCTAAGTCCCTCCATGCCTAATGAATAATTATACAGTAATGTAATCGTTGTGTCTCTGTTTCCATCACCAGCTGAGATACAAGGAGGACCTTCTGTGGCTGAGAGGCATTGGCTGCTTCCTGTATGACACACCTGAGATGTCTACTGTCCGCAACATTACCAAGTTTAGAGTAGGTACCTTTCCTTTCTTTCTCATTTTGTTATGGCTTCAATCACCAATCAGTTGGTGGATTACAACCCTCACGAGGCGATTGGTCTAAGTAATTAGCTAAGTATACACAATCTGCAAATACTGTAAATACTGTCTGTAATATTTCTGCTCCATGTTAATCCATATTCATTTGTCTTACCACAATAGGCCAACTATGAAGTTGAGGCAAAGAAGAACCATGCCAACTTCACTGTGGTCCTGGACACACCAGAGTACCAGCGCGTCACTGAGCTAAAGACCCACATGAGCGACGTGAGTCATGTTCTCTACTATATCGCCCACCATTTCCCACACATATATATATAGATATATAATATATAGATCTATATATATTATTAATATATCATATTGTAATATACAATATATTAACAGAATACAGTAAAACTGCCATTATACGAGGCCGTTGCTTGTTGGAGACTCAGCATTTAATGGAAGTTTTGCCGTATTATAATATGGTTTAACAGGTCTGTCTTTCTGTCTGAATAGGCAGTGTGAAGTGGCTATGTTAACCTTTAACCTCTCTTCCTCAGCTGATGTACAGAGCCCAGGGCAATGTGGACAAGACCAAGTGCACCACCACCCTGGACTCCATCGATGTCAAGAGAGTCAAATGGGCCCAACAGCTCAGCAACAAGGCAAGTCAATTTAGCTCTCATAGATACAATAAACCTGGTGAACTCTTGGAGGACTGATATCTGTGTTAAGATTTGTATTGATACCAACTTAAAGCACAACAATTACAAAAACGAGGTACAAAGAAAGTGATTTCTGACATTTTTGTTCATGTATCTCATAACTGCAGTATACGTACACTGACCTGGCTTCCAAGGAGAGGGCCCACTTCACTCCGGAGGTGGACACCCCAATAATGGACCACGCCAGGGCTATGAAGGTGGTCAACAGCGAGGTAAGTCTTTCTAACGCAATTTAACTCAAACACTTTTCGTCCTTACAACCCAGTGTGAAGGTTATCACGCCCCAGTGTGAAGGTTATCACGTCCCAGTGTGAAGGTTATCACGTCCCAGTGTGAAGGTTATCACGCCCCAGTGTGAAGGTTATCACGTCCCAGTGTGAAGGTTATCACGTCCCAGTGTGAAGGTTATCACGCCCCAGTGTGAAGGTTATCACGTTATCACGCCCCAGTGTGAAGGTTATCACGCCCCAGTGTGAAGGTTATCACGCCCCAGTGTGAAGGTTATCACGTCCCAGTGTGAAGGTTATCACGTCCCAGTGTGAAGGTTATCACGTCCCAGTGTGAAGGTTATCACGTCCCAGTGTGAAGGTTATCACGTCCCAGTGTGAAGGTTATCACGTCCCATAGTATTTGCCCTTCACCGCTGCTCTAACACAGTTTCTCCTCTGATTCGTCCCCAGATCAAATACAGAGATCAGTATGAGAAGATGAAGCACAAGTACACTAGCATCCATGACACACCCATCCTGGTCCGGGCCAAGAAGGCCTACCTACAATCCAGTGATGTGAGTATGCTCTCTGGTGATCCCTCCTCCGCCTGTCTTTGGTCTTTAAGTTGTCCTTCTTACAAATGACTGACCTATTACACACACTCTGTCTCTCTCGCTCTCTCTCTCTCCATCTCTCTTTCTCTCTCTCTCTCTCTCTCTCTGTCTCTCTCTCTGTCTCTCTCTCTCTCTCTCTCTCTCTGTCTCTCTCTCTCTCTCTAGCTGCGCTACAAGGAGAGCTTTGAGCGATCCAAGGGACATTACCACAGTGTCAAGGATGCCCTGGATATCGTGTGTCACCGTAGGGTCACCGATGACATCAGCGAGGTCAGTATGTCAGCCGATTAGAAAAGATCTCTCCCCAGCTACCAAAACTGTTTCAAATTATATCATTACAACCAGTAATCTCTTTCAACCTATTCATTTCAACCAGTTTACGACCAGTGATCTCTTTCAACTAAGTCGTTTCAACCAGCTTTGCCTTCTGGCTCAGAGCCATCCAATAGGATGATTTGGCCCATTAAACAGACTTTTGGCATGTGGATTTAGCCTGTACACATGTATGTTATCATACAGATATAAGACACTTCTCTTTCTCTCCTTCACACAGGTCAAATACAGAGAGAAGTACATCAACTCTCTGGGTACATGGAGATCCATGCCCGACCGTCCAGAGTTTTTCCACAGCAGAATCATCGGTGAAAACATCAGCGATGTGAGTGACGTCCCCTTAACATCAGAAAATACCCTCAGGGCAGAGTCATTGTATTGTCAGTTTCAGTACATTTGAATACTTAGAATGGGTAGTTTATCATTAAACAATGGTATTGTCCATTTCAGCGTATTAGAATGCTTTTATGTAACGTGTGTGTTTATGAATGACCCACACCATTAATTTCTCTGTCCAATATTAGATCAAGTACAAGGAGGATCTGGATTGGCTGAAGGGTATTGGCTGCTACGTGTGGGACAGACCTGAGATGGTCCAGGCTGAGAAGAACAAGGTCCTCTTCAGTGAGGTAACGAAGATCATCTACCGCTGCAAATACAATAAAACCCTCAGCTCTTACTGTATCTTTGTCTTCCATAACCACCCGTCTTTTTTCTCCTCTTCTCTTTTGTAAACAGAGACACTATAAAGCAACTTTCGAGAAGAACAGACACCACTTCAAGTATACCTGTGACACTCCATTCTTCCAGGCCACCAAGAATGCCTCGGTTATTATCAACGATGTAAGTCACAGCCGCACTTTTGGTTTCAATTTGGTTTCAATTTGGATATACTGGATAGATTTGATCTTATTGAAACGATCTTATGAAAAACAGATGCAGTAATGAGTATAACATGTTTTCTTTCTACTGCATCTCATTTGGATTCTCAGCTTCGAAGGTAAAAGATGGTCATGATTAGTTCATAACGTTATGAATATCTTCTGTAATGATGAATGCACCTGGCTTCTTCCTGAGGTAATCCTAGCCACAGTACCGTGTTGTTGTCACTCAAGTTTCTTTTGTCTCTGCAGTTCATTCCTCTATGTATCACATGGGATTAACCTTGGCCTTCTTTCCTGTAGTCTTTTTATCCCCTGTCACAGCTCCCTGTTTGTTTGTCAGTTGTCTTTAACTCCTTTTTGATGTTCTGAGCAGAGGCACTATAGAGCAGCCTATGAGAAGACCAAGGATAAGTACAGCAGTGTGTTGGATGATCCTAGAACCCTCCTGGCTAAGGAGAACGCCAAGAATAGCCAGGTAAAGCTATGATTTTCCTACTGCTGAGCCCCGCCCTCGTCCGCCTCTACCTCCTCTGGGCCTATCAGATAACCTGCTTCCGAGACCGGTGCATGAGGTCATCTGACTGCAGGCCTGCGGGAGGTCGTAGTTGCATGGATATAATGTCCATGGTTGGTCGTGTTCACGTCTCTCTCTCTCTTTTTCCTCACGCAGCAGGTGTCGTACTCTGTCACTCAAATAGCCCTCTTGGGTGTTCTGAGTGAGCGGCTACACTCTCCTTGATCTGTGCACTCAGAGTCAAACCCGTAGACTTGGTTGAGCCCCTTTATCATGTCAGTGACAAATGTCAACATTTTTTAAAAGCATTGGCAAAATCATAAAAGCTAATAAAAAAAGCCCATATGATTGATTGAACCAGATTGAACTAGATTTAATGGTTCTGAGGGAATAGATCAGGAGGACACAACACAGACTCCAGGCCTAGGATCTCCGCAGCTCCTCTCCAGTCCACTCCGTCCTGTCCACTGACCCCGTGCCTGTCCTCAGCATGCTGTGTCTGTGTGTGTGTGTGTGTGTTAGTGTGTCCCTCCGTGGACAGAACAAATATAGATCCAGGGCCAGGGTGCTCTTAAAGAACGGTTGCAATGAGCTGCTCTGCCCAGACATCCTCAGCGCCATTTACCAGTCCAGCGAGCAGTGTAAGGTAATCGTCCATCGGCCCAGCAGACCAACCAAACTCACCTCGCAGTTTTCCCAATTCCCTCTCCCTCCTGCTGCAGTTGTCTTCCCAGCCTCAGCCCTAGCTAACTTCAGCTACGGAAACCCATCCTGAACTCCTAATTGACAGTAGCTTCCTTCACTCCCATTTTTTCACATTTCAATATGAGCGACTTACAGGACCAATTAAGGTTAAGTACTTTGCTGAAGGGCACATCAACAGATTTGGGTTTCTGGCCCAATGCTATTAACTGCTAGGCTACCTGCCGCCAACCACCACATTTGTCAAATTCTGGACATCTTTTCCTCCCTGCTTCAGAAACAGTCTTGAATCTCCACTGACCTCTGAACCCAAGCTACCCAGTTCATCCCAAGTTATGATCCTGCTCCCTGTAACCCACATCACAAGTACAGACTGAACCGTCTAGAAAGACATTGTACGTTAAATGAGGAATACATATTTCCTATGACAAAGCCAATAGTTTTGTTTATTTTCATTTATTTAAGTTCACATTTTTTATCCAAATGATAATAAATAAATACAACCATCATTAGCACCAGACTCACACGTAGGACTCGAAGCAGACGAGCTGATCAAACGTCAGCTGACGAAAATGAACCATGAGAAAAGCACTGTTTTCATTCTCACACTGTGTGTTTGTGGACATCTCTTTGCACATCATTTCATTGTGTTGCATGTTTCCATAAAGCATGTTCCAACCTGTGCATGGTGTCTTCCCATTGCGTTCATTCATTACATTGACATGTACTGTAATCACGCTTCACAGAATCTCCTTTTCATGCTACACTACATTTTAAATGTCATTATCTTTTTTAGCACATACATTTAGTTTGATCAGGAATGGATAAAGCTATGTAAACTTAACTCATAAAATCAATCTGCAAAGCACACAGATCATCTATAGATAATTGAAACACTGTAAATAAGGTAAATTGATACCGATTTGACAGTAATGTCTCATGTGTGAGTGTGTCTAACTCTGGTGTCCTGCCCCCATCACCACAGTGGAAGTACAGGGAGCAGTATGAACTTGCTAAGAACAAGTTCACCTCCATCCTGGAGACTCCCGAGCATGAGAGCCACAAACGCAGCAAAGCCATCGGAGACGTGAGTTCACTTCGTCACACAACATTCAATTAAAGATACTTTTTGTTGCAATTGTTGTCAAGGTCTCCCTCTTCTCAGAAAAATAAATAAAGTAACAAAATTAAATAAATATTTAATAAAATCATATAATGTATAAATGTATGATTTTGTTACTACTGTGTATTTCTCAACATAACACTATATTTGAATAATTGTGACTTGCAACATTTTCCCATCACTTTTTCCAGAATGTCTACAAGATGGAGTATAACAAGAACAAGGCTAAGGGCTACACCCTGGGCCATGACACTCCACACAGCGCACACATGAAGAAGGTCAAGGAGATCACCAGCGTGGTATGTACTCTGGCTGCCTTCCATTTCACACATAACACAGCCACAAAGTCTTAAACCCCACCTATTTCTGCAATTGCTCTTCTTAAAATCTTATTAACCACACTGCTAACCTAATGCCTAACCTTAATCTTAAATTAAGACCATAAAGCTAATATTTTCATGATTTTTTACGATGTTGCCAATTTAGACATTGTGGCTATGCTATCAAGTGGAAAGCCTTACGACCACATGTCTAAGATTTGGATGGAGGCAGGTACAGTCATATCCCTGGTTCTGTATCAGTGTGTTTTTCTCTCCTTTGTCTCAGCTGAAGTACAAGGAGGTATATGAGAGGAGCAAGGCCCAGATCAACATGGACCCTGAATCCTTTGAAATCCGCGCTGCCAAGGAAGCCTACAAGAACATCAGCAATGTGAGTCTCTCTCTTCCAGTACTCCTCATCTCCTCCTATCCATTTACCTCTGAACACCACTTATGAATGAATGAATGAATGAATGAATGAATGAGTGTATTAGTGAATGAAGTTGGCTTGTTAGGACCAGGTGTTATACCTGATGTTTTCCACCCTTCTGAAATGTTTTTTCTTGGGGCAGACCCTTCACTCACTGTTCTGTTCCTGTATGATTTGTCTCCTTCCAGCTGGACTACAGGAAGAAGTACCAGGCCACCAAGAACAAGTGGATCTGGACTGTCGACAGACCTGACTTTATCCAAGCTGCCAAGGCCAACTTCCAGCAGAGTGATGTGAGTCATGCACAAAAGACCTTAGTTTGTTTGTATGTTTGTTTGTATGTATTTTAGCCCACAAGGGGGCTCATCTTCTAAGAATGAAAAATTATGTGTAGAAGAATACAATGCTAAAAACAATAGTGACTTAGATGACTTAGCTACACACACAACAAAACACCGGCCCAGGTTTCTATACTGATTCCTTTGACATGGCTCTTCTGGTCTAACCCCTGCTGCATGTGTTGCTGTCCTCAGATTGAGTACACGTATGACAAGGAGATGATGAAGGGCTGTGTGATCTCCATCGTGGACGACAAGTTAGCCGTCCTGGCTAAGATGAATGCTGACTTAAGCAATGTGAGTCGTTTCCTATACCGGCCACCCATCAATCAAAATAAAGCTGTTCTGTTCTATTCTGACACATGGAAATGAAATCTGAAGGTGAAGAAAAGCCTGTGTTAATTGTGGTTCTTTGTTCTGTCCACCAGGTGAAATACAGAGAGAAGTTTGAGAAGGCAAAAGGCCAGTATAAGACTGTTCTGGACACTCCTACTAACCTTCATGCCAAGTCAGTGCGCATTCTGGCATCTGAGGTAAGAGGCAGAAAACACCAGAAACATGATAACTGCAGATACTTACTATGTAATGTTTATTACTGCCAATAAATGGCTTTCCTTACTAACCTACAGTATAGTTATTATAGATGGATCTTAAATGTCATAATGTGAACCTTAATTTATGGATGAACGAGGAATTTGTCACAAAATATCTCAAGAACACTTGTTATAATGAATGTAACTGTACAGTATGTTAATTTGGTTTGTACAGCGCCCAATCAGATTCCAGTCTGACACTAGTCCTTGGTTTTCTTTCTGTCCTCAGAGCAAATACAAGCTGGCTGGCAAGATGGAGCAGCAGACCGGACAATTCACCACTCTGCCCACGACCCGTGACACCATCCACGCCAAGGACATGGGCAAACTGGTCAGCGAGGTCAGTCTCCCCATACCAGCTGTTTAGTTAGAGCTGGAATACAGTCCTGAACCTTAATTTCCAGATTTCTCGCACAAAGTGAATGAGACTTCCCAAGACTGTACAGTCCTGAGCCATTTGTTACCTTTGACGTCTTTTGTCTCCGCCGTTCTGTCCACAGAAACAGTACAAGCAGAAGTTTGAGAAGGAGAAGGGCAAGTCCAAGTACAACAACATGAGAGTGCCTCCCGATGTGCAGCACGCCATGGACGTAGCCAAGAATCAGAGCAATGTAAGTCAGTCACATTCCTCTTCTATGAAACGACTGTATATCTCCTCTATTAAAGACAGTCAATAGTTCATCCATGTTTTATGGAATTGATTGTTATTAATCAGTCAGTCTATCAAATGCATTAATAAAAGCCCTTTTTACATCAGCAGTTGTCACAAATATCACTCTATCCTCTCTCTCCATTTCTAGTTTGCCTACAGGCAGGAGGCTAAGGCCAAGCTCAACTACACCTCTGTGGCTATGCGCCCAGACATCATGAGGGCTACACAGGCCTCCAAGCTCGCCAGCAATGTGAGTGTTTAGCACACAGTGAATAGCCTACACAGTGGCGAAGACTGTTTTGCAAAATTAAAGGGATTTTGTATTTGTTTACCTCTCTGAGATGAATATTCATGCTGTTGTTTATATTCTCAGCATGACGCCATCAAAGGCACCAAAACAATTCATATCACAACAGTCTGTCTTTGCATTACCCACTGATGGTTTGTTAGAGGGGTTGGGTTAAATGCGTAAGACACATTTGGGTTGAATCCATTCATTTGTGCAACTGACTAGGTATCCCCTTTCCCTTGTATTGTCCAGTCCACTCATGGTTTGTATATTGTGTCTGGTAGATTGGCTACCGTGAGAAGGCTCGCCAGGAGGCTGCCCATGGGGGTTCCCTGGTCCACCGTCCAGACATCGCTCTGGCCACTGCGGTGTCCAAGCTTAACAGCCAGGTACGGTCAACACCAAACCCTCCGAGTCTGAATTGACCAGTTGTTCCCAACACCTCGGGCTGTTTTCAATGTTTTTATTCCCCTTTATTTAATTATGTTTGTCTCAGTTCATTTTTTTTAATCATTTCATTGTCAGTTATTTTCTGCGATCAGAAAATATTTTCAGTTTTATTCACTGTCACTGAAGATGTAAATTCAGCAGCCCAGTTGGCATGCCTTTCAGTTCAGCTTCCTAGAGATCATGATTGCTTCATAGAGATCTATACAGGGGTGCAACTTTCACTGGGGACAGGGAGGACATGTCCCTCCAACATTCTGAAATTGCATTTTTGTTGCCCCCAGTTTTATAATTGGAATGTGATACAAACCTAGGCAACAGGGGGATTTAGGACCATGCGGACTCCTCCAAGTGGTAGGGTAGGCTGTTTGGAGTGTTTATCCGAAAGGATAAAAACATGTTTTTTAAATAATAATTTTTAAAAAGTGATATCCCCCCCCACTTCTAAAACCAAAGTTGCACCCCTGGATCTATAGTATTGCTATAGTATTTGCTCAGCTGTCCTAGCTAGTCTGTAGCATAGGTAGTAGTGACCTTCCATCCATTAGGTGCTTCTTTTGCCACCCTGCATAACTACCCATGTTACCCATGTCCTATTCTGTCCTTGTGAGCTCTGACTGTCTCCTATTCTCCATAGATACATGTTAATATACTAGTCCTCTCCATAGTTGCATGTTAATATACTCCCTATAGTCCTCTCCATCTCCTCTCCATAGTTACATGTTAATATACTAGTCCTCTCCATAGTTGCATGTTAATATACTCCCTATAGTCCTCTCCATCTCCTCTCCATAGTTACATGTTAATATACTAGTCCTCTCCATAGTTACATGTTAATATACTCCCTATAGTCCTCTCCATCTCCTCTCCATAGTTACATGTTAATATACTCCCTATAGTCCTCTCCATCTCCTCTCCATAGTTACATGTTAATATACTAGTCCTCTCCATAGTAACATGTTAATATACTAGTCCTCTCCATAGTTACATGTTAATATACTCCCTATAGTCCTCTCCATCTCCTCTCCATAGTTACATGTTAATATACTAGTCCTCTCCATCTCCCCTCCATAGTTACATGTTAATATACTCCCTATAGTCCTCTCCACCTCATCTCCATAGTTACGTGTTAATATACTCCCTATAGTCCTCTCCATCTCCCCTCCATAGTTACATGTTAATATACTCCCTATAGTCCTCTCCACCTCATCTCCATAGTTACATGTTAATATACTCCCTATAGTCCTCTCCATCTCCCCTCCATAGTTACATGTTAATATACTCCCTATAGTCCTCTCCACCTCATCTCCATAGTTACGTGTTAATATACTCCCTATAGTCCTCTCCATCTCCTCTCCATAGTTACGTGTTAATATACTAGTCCTCTCCACCTCATCTCCATAGTTACATGTTAATATACTCCCTATAGTCCTCTCCACCTCATCTCCATAGTTACGTGTTAATATACTCCCTATAGTCCTCTCCACCTCATCTCCATAGTTACGTGTTAATATACTAGTCCTCTCCATAGTTACATGTTAATATACTCCCTATAGTCCTCTCCACCTCATCTCCATAGTTACGTGTTAATATACTCCCTATAGTCCTCTCCACCTCATCTCCATAGTTACGTGTTAATATACTAGTCCTCTCCATAGTTACATGTTAATATACTCCCTATAGTCCTCTCCATCTCCTCTCCATAGTTACGTGTTAATATACTAGTCCTCTCCATAGTTACATGTTAATATACTAGTCCTCTCCATAGTTACATGTTAATATACTCCCTATAGTCCTCTCCACCTCCTCTCCATAGTTACGTGTTAATATACTCCCTATAGTCCTCTCCATCTCCTCTCCATAGTTTCATGTTAATATACTCCCTATAGTCCTCTCCATCTCCTCTCCATAGTTACATGTTAATATACTCCCTATAGTCCTCTCCATCTCCTCTCCATAGTTACATGTTAATATACTCCCTATAGTCCTCTCCACCTCATCTCCATAGTTACATGTTAATATACTCCCTATAGTCCTCTCCACCTCATCTCCATAGTTACATGTTAATAGACTCCCTATAGTCCTCTCCATCTCCTCTCCATAGTTACATGTTCATATACTAGTCCTCTCCATAGTTACATGTTAATATACTCCCTATAGTCCTCTCCACCTCATCTCCATAGTTACATGTTAATATACTCCCTATAGTCCTCTCCACCTCATCTCCATAGTTACATGTTAATAGACTCCCTATAGTCCTCTCCATCTCCTCTCCATAGTTACATGTTCATATACTAGTCCTCTCCATAGTTACATGTTAATATACTCCCTATAGTCCTCTCCACCTCATCTCCATAGTTACGTGTTAATATACTTCCTATAGTCCTCTCCACCTCATCTCCATAGTTACATGTTAATATACTCCCTATAGTCCTCTCCATCTCCTCTCCAAAGTTACATGTTAATATACTAGTCCTCTCCATAGTTACATGTTAATATACTAGTCCTCTCCATAGTTACATGTTAATATACTCCCTATAGTCCTCTTCATCTCCTCTCCAAAGTTACATGTTAATATACTAGTCCTCTCCATCTCCTCTCCATAGTTACATGTTAATATACTAGTCCTCTCCATCTCCTCTCCATAGTTACATGTTAATATACTAGTCCTCTCCATCTCCTCTCCATAGTTACATGTTAATATACTCCCTTTAATACCTGTACTACCCCTGTATAGCCCTCTCCCTTTCCTCCATATACTTATAGTCCTCTCCCCTGTACTGTCTCTCAGCAGGCAAAACTGTGTTGTAATTCAGAGTTGTAGTGTTGTTACAGTGTTGAAACCACATCATTTCAAGCAGTTTTGCCTGCTGGGTCCATCCTTCCCTCCCTAATCCCCTATCTCTACTTGTTCCCTCCCTCCATTCTGTCGTGTCTTTGTTTTCTCACCCTGCCGTCTTACTGCTGCTTTGTAGGAGGAGTTGGAAGCCAGGCCCTCCCTCCACGGAGCTGCTTCCATCGATACTCCTCAGAGCCGCCACCTTAAGAAAATGAGTGCTCTGACTAGTAATGTAAGAAAGGAATACCTCTGAGACCCTGGGGCGGGGACCAATGGGCTGCAACTTCCTGCAACTTCCTGTCTGTGCCTTGTGACTTATTTTCTCCTTCTATTCAATGACTCACTGATTGATTGATTTCTGGGAGCGTTTGTTGGGGCACCTCTGCTTCCGTAACTCAAGGACTCAGGGACATTTTTTCATTTCTGTTATGATTTGATAATTTTCCCGCCCTTTTTCCTCCATTTTCTTGTTTTCATTTGACCTCCAGTCCTTTTTGTTTTGTTTCTCTTATATCTGTAGCTACCTTCTTTGTATCTCCCATCGCAAGCTTCGCTGGTCACCAAACATAGACAAGCATGATGATGCAATAACTATTTTCCTTCAAGTCAAAGAAAAATATTAAATAGATGTTTATTTTATTAGTCGATGTCTCTGTCTGATGTGGTACCGTGCCATGGGCTTATTGTTGTTGCATCATTCTACAGAATTACAGCATTATCTCTGTGCTATGAGGACTGTGTACATCCTGTAGCAAAGCTTATCTAAGGCATCTTATTCACAACAGACAGAGTTGACCCCTATGAGAACCATTTTATTAGTTTGCCAGAAGTTCTGTCACTGCCTTTTCATTTGGAGCATATTATAAATAGAAGATTGTTTTGCTCATTTCTATTGGATTTACACACTCCTCATTCCTCTCTCTCCCCCTCTTAACTCTCTCTATCTCTCCCCGGTGTTTCTCTCTCTCCCTCTTTGTTTCTCTATCTCTCCCTGGTGTTTCTCTCTTTCCCTCCTTCTCTCTCTATCTCTCCCTGGTGGTTCTCTCTCTATCTCTCCCTGGTGTTTCTCTCTTTCCCTCTTTCTCTCTCTATCTCTCCCTGGTGTTTCTCTCTCTCCCTGGTGTTTCTCTATCTCTCCCTGATGTTTCTCTCTCTCCTCTCTTTCTCTCTCTCTCTCCCTGGTGTTTCTCTCTCTATCTCTCCCTGGTGTTTCTCTCTCCCTCTTTTTCTCTCTCTCTCCCTGGTGTTTATCTCTCTATCTCTCCCTGGTGTTTCTCTCTCCCTCTTTCTCTCTCTCTCCCTGGTGTTTCTCTCTCCCTCTTTCTCTCTCTCTCTCCCTGGTGTTTCTCTCTCCCTCTTTCTCTCTCTCTCTCCCTGGTGTTTCTCTCTCCCTCTTTCTCTCTCTCTCTCCCTGGTGTTTCTCTCTCTATCTCTCCCTGGTGTTTCTCTCTCCCTCTTTCTCTCTATCTCTCCCTGGTGTTTCTCTCTCCCTCTTTCTCTCTATCTCTCCCTGGTGTTTCTCTCTCCCTCTTTCTCTCTCTCTCTCCCCGGTGTTTCTCTATCTCTCCCTGGTGTTTCTCTCTCCCTCTTTCTCTCTCTCTCTCCCCAGTGTTTCTCTATCTCTCCCTGGTGTTTCTCTCTCTCCCTCTTTCTTTCTATCTCCCTGATGTTTCTCTCTCTCCCTCCCTCTTTCTCTCTCTCTCTCCCTGGTGTTTCTCTCTCTATCTCTCCCTGGTGTTTCTCTCTCCCTCTTTCTCTCTCTCTCTCCCTGGTGTTTCTCTCTCTATCTCTCCCTGGTGTTTCTCTCTCCCTCTTTCTCTCTCTCTCTCCCTGGTGTTTCTCTCTCTATCTCTCCCTGGTGTTTCTCTCTCCCTCTTTCTCTCTCTCTCTCCCCAGTGTTTCTCTATCTCTCCCTGGTGTTTCTCTCTCTCCCTCTTTCTTTCTATCTCTCCCTGGTGTTTCTCTCTCCCTCTTTCTCTCTCTCTCTCTCTCTCTCCCCGGTGTTTCTCTATCTCTCCCTGGTGTTTCTCTCTCCCTCTTTCTTTCTCTCTCTCCCCAGTGTTTCTCTATCTCTCCCTGGTGTTTCTCTCTCTCCCTCTTTCTCTCTCTCTCTCCCTGACTTTTCTTCAGCTGGTTCCTCTACTGATTAGGAGTACCTCAGACTCTCTCTGCAATGGGATCCCAGCATCACTTTCTCCCTCATTTTCTATTTCTGACGACCATATATACTGTTCCAACAGCCTATATATGGAGTCAATGTTCTGTGTGTAAATGTGTTTCCCCTGACTGTTATGTCTTAATTGCCTTCTGGGGTTAGTTTGCTCATTGAAAGTAAAAAAATAGTGCTTATTTATTAATGTGTTATACCCACAGATGCATTATATCAAATTAGTCCTAGAAGGCAACCTATGGTTTTTGACTTGAAACGGTTATGCTGTATAACAAGGGCTAGTAACTGAGGACAGTAAGTAGTTACATAGATTCAGAAACTCTGGATTTGGATCCCTCTAAAATCATTCAACTAACCATGAGCCCTTTTTATATTATGTGACCGAATACTGTATTCTGGTGTACTGTTTTTCTCCTCGTTAATCCTACTCTCTCTGCGTCTGATTTGATTGGCTACCTTCCTCACAGACACAATCAGACTGAGACTAACACACACACTGCCGTGTGATATCCCTCCAGGTGCAGTACAAGGCCAAGTATGACAAGGAGAAGGGGCTCAGGCCAAAGTATGACATGAAGGAGAGTGTGGTTTACAAGACTCAGAAGGATGCACACCAGCTGGCTAGTGAGGTACGTGTTGCACTCACCCAAGTAGAAGTACCACTCTTTTAATATGATAAATACTCATTCAGGCTAAGAGGTCTTTACTCACAGGTGTTTATCAAAGATATACCAAGCAACCGGGACCAAGTAGTTCATGAGATGTACTATAGAAAACTCTATAATAATATATCTATATAATAATTACACTATATTATAATGATTTATCTATATAATAGCTCTCTATAATACGATGATGTTCCTTTGTCTGTCTTCTCATCTCACAGGTGAAGTACAAGGGTGACCTGAAGAAGCTGCACAAACCTGTAACCGACATGGCAGAGTCTCTGTCCATGCAGCACAACCTGAGCACCAGCAAGCTGTCCAGTGACGTAAGACAATCTCACATAAGCCCTTGTACCACCTTCTTGAATCCCGGTAGTGTCATCATCACCATCATCCTGCGTTGCGTAACAACCGCCTTCTCAAAAACCAACCGCCTCGCCACGGCAACCCTCCAACCAAGTCATTCCATATCATTAGGAATCACTGGCTCTCCCTATTTCTCTCCCAGCAGGCACATCTGGTTGTAATGACGTCATTTCAACCAATTTACAACCAGAAATAGTTGTAATGTAGTTGTAATGATGTCATTTCAGCCAGTTTACAACCAGAAATAGTTGTAATGTAGTTGTAATGATGTCATTTCAGCCAGTTTACAACCATAAATAGTTGTAATGTAGTTGTAATGATGTCATTTCAGCCAGTTTACAACCAGAAATAGTTGTAATGTAGTTGTAATGATGTCATTTCAGCCAGTTTTGTCCTGCTTTGCTTATCTAAGCCGTAGTAAAACAAAGATCAATAGTGAGTTAATCCTCAAGGACATCATCTGGTAGTGACCCTGAACCTTCTCACCTTTTGACCTACAAACTTCCTCACATAACCCCTTGTTCTCCCAGTACTAGTACTAGAACCTGCTGTAACCTTCTTTTCCATGTCTCTTTTCATTAATCTATGGTCTAGATGAGTCTTTTTCACACATCGTCTCCGTCTAGCATGTTATCGTGTGCAGAATGGATTTCTTCCTCTTTTCTTCATAAAAATCTAACTTAGTATATCATAACTTAGTCTTCTATAACCACTGACGCTCAAAACTTTCTGCCTCACTCTCTCTTTTTTCATTTTCTTTCATTTCATTATTTTTTATTCCTTTTTATTCCCGCTCGTTAACTTTTT
Source organism: Oncorhynchus tshawytscha (assembly GCF_018296145.1). Classification (NCBI taxonomy): domain Eukaryota; kingdom Metazoa; phylum Chordata; class Actinopteri; order Salmoniformes; family Salmonidae; genus Oncorhynchus; species Oncorhynchus tshawytscha. The sequence goes on from NC_056454.1 coordinate 38,430,787, forward strand.
ATAAAACATTCTTGTTAAAAAACATCTATATTTAAATGGGTGGCATTGAGTGAGCTAACGACAGTGGCTCTTTTTCCCTACACCTTTGTACTGAGCTGTTTACTGGGCGCTGATTCCCTCTTAGTACCAGTACAAGAAGAAACATGAGGACATTAAGGGTCACTACCTCATGATCGCTGACTCACCAGAACAGCTTCATCACAAGGAGGCTTCAGAACTACAGAGTCACGTAAGTGGGCCAATGTATGGGACGACCTATGAACCAGTCCTATTGGCATCACCCGGTTTTAACTTCCCGTGTTTGAGATGTCAACTTCCTGTTTGAAAATCATCTCTCCAATATTACAATTCATCATGTGACCTGCGAATCTAAATTCTGAATTCTCCCAGGTTTCTTCTCCTAACTGTGAAGTCATTAAATAGTGGAACACTTTGAGAAATAATTTGTGTTTGTATTGTTGACTTGCAAAAACAGTTTTACTGGAAGTGTTGGTTGGGCTGTGTGTTATTATGTAAGTCATTTTTGAATGAATCCACTCGTCACACCATCATTAAACCTGAGAGGTTTATACCGCAATCCTTATAAACTGGTTCCCGTGCTTCCATTCTGTGTGGAGTAATTTTGCCCTCTGGATTAGAAGGTAAAAATGAACTTCCCCTGGTTTAAGTGGAAATTATTTCTGGACCAGAATTCACCATATTGAAACAAACCTGTGTCATAAACCCTGTCAGTGTGTTCTGAAGACACCTTGTTACACTGTTATGGTGTTATAGCCCAGTTGGTATCGTAGGCCTCAATGGTAACCTTAAATGGCCTATTTAGTCATATTTATTCAATAAAGTAAGTCAACTTTATTCAATAAATACATTAAGAAACTATGATATTGTGAATATATGTGTCTGACTCCTCTTTGTCTGACAGGTGAAGTACAAGGAGAAGTATGAGAAGGCTAAAGGAAAGGCCATGCTGGACTTCGAGACCCCCACCTATGTGACGGCTAAGGAAGCCCAGCATATGCAGAGCGCGGTAAATACACATTATATCGTTTCAACCCAATATCTAACTGTTGGTTCAAACAACCATTTTACTTTGCAGTTGGGATTTTCGCTGATGCTCAGAAGAGAACACGGAACACTCAACTGTTTTTGCCTGACAATGTATCTGTACTGTATTTCTGGGGTGGTATTTGGAGATTCTGCAGACTGTTGTGTGTTCTCCATAAGTGTTACTACAATGTCTGTGAACTGTACTCTCCCTATGTGTAATTTGATGTGAAAGGTAAGCACTGGCACTAGCGCCCATAACAGATTTCTATGGCACTGACACATGATGTACTGTAAGTTCAGAAATCCAAATGTTCCTCTGATGATCCAGGGTTAAGGAACGGTACTGGATGGGATGTCTGTCTGGTAGTCATGTTTCCCTGCTAGTGCACAGACAGACTGACGCAGAACACAAGACTTACCATACTGCGTTGATGTAATGTAGGGAACATATTGACTGTTGAAGAAGACGTGGCTCCTTACACAAAAGAGCACTATTATACATGCACAAACACAAAAAGGTTTCAAATCTAATATTGTGTGTCCAAAAACACTACCCACACCAGAGGTATACTGTGGTAATGCGTAAGGCAATACACCCCGGATTTGTTCTTAGTAAGAATATTGAGGTGAAGCTTGCATTGTGACTGTGGACTTACTACGCTTGGATGTTATATGTTGTATCTCAGCTGTGTCTGTCACTTGTCTTATCTTTGTGGCTAATAGAAAGACTATCATAAGGAATATGAGGAGTCCATAAAGGGAAAGAACCTCTCAGGCTTGGAGGTCACCCTTGCCATGTTACATGTCAGACATGCCACCAAAATAGCCAACGAGGTAACGAACGGGCATTTACCACCTCTTTCAACTCCTCATTCTTCTCCTCCTCCAGTTCCTAATTCCCCTCCTCCTTCTCCTCGTCCAGTTCTTCACTCTACTCCTCATTCTCCTCATTCTCATTCTCCTCCTCTTCACCCACCCCTGGTAATCGTACTAAGTCCCTCACAACCACCACAGCCCTCCTTCTTTTAACCCCACTTGTGACTTTTTCTTAATTGTTCTGTCACACCCAGGTTAGATGTGGTCAGCTTGCATGGTTCGCCACCTGAAGATAATACACTCTATGACTATTACACATAATAAATACACCCTTTTCCATGTTCATAGTACCATAGTAATGCTGCATGACTGTTTTAGTTGTACAGGAGGTTTGGTGCAAAACAACCATTCCCTCCATCTAGTAGGATAATACAGGAGGTTTGGTGCAAAACAACCATTCCCTCCATCTAGTAGGACACTACAGGAGGTTTGGTGCAAAACAACCATTCCCTCCATCTAGTAGGACACTACAGGAGGTTTGGTGCAAAACAACCATTCCCTCCATCTAATAGGACAATACTGGAGGTTTGGTGCAAAACAACCATTCCCTCCATCTAGTAGGACAATACTGGAGGTTTGGTGCAAAACAACCATTCCCTCCATCTAGTAGGACACTACAGGAGGTTTGGTGCAAAACAACCATTCCCTCCATCTAGTAGGACAATACTGGAGGTTTGGTGCAAAACAACCATTCCCTCCATCTAGTAGGACACTACAGGAGGTTTGGTGCAAAACAACCATTCCCTCCATCTAGTAGGACACTACAGGAGGTTTGCTGCAAAACAACCATTCCCTCCATGTAGTAGGACAATACAGGAGGTTTGGTGCAAAACAACTGTCTGCATTTGTCTGCTTTGTCCATCTGGTTTTTCTGTCTGGTTTGGCTTTGTAAATTAACCCTGTTTCCTGTGTTTGTTGTGCATTATGCCCTAATGAAATGTAGGCATGAGTGCTTTTGACAAAGAGCCTCATGAACAAACTGTCTTGTACCAAAGATTCTGTGGGTATTTATTGTCCTATTGTCTGATAAAATGGGATAGTTTTTTTTAATCAGGCTGCTTACCAAACTCACCAATGTCTTTCCAATGTCTAATTTAATAAGTCTATTGGTCATAATACTTATTGTAAAAAATAAGAATAATGTCCGATTTGGCAACTCAATATTTGTCTATACATGTCAACCAAAATGACAGAACTGGTCTGTCATAATCTGAAGGCGAGACTTGGTGGCTTTGAGAATCTATGAGTGAGAGGTACTGCCACCTGAGCCTTTACCGTACCGTGTCCTGTCTGTGTGCCCTGCCTGTGTTACCCTGCCTGTCTCTCTGCAGCCTCTCTGTTCTTTCTTCCGCCCCGTAGAGAGATTACAGGAGGGATCTAGAGGAGGGGGTGAAGGGTAAAGGGATAACTGTTTTTGAGGAAACTCCTGAGCTTTTGAGAGCAAGGAACGCCACTGCTATCCTGAGTCAGGTAGGACTGCTACAGATGGAACAGGCTTCTTCTCTAATCCCTCGCTCATCCCCCTCTTCCTCTGCTTCTTTTCCTCCTCCTCTTCCTGCTTCATCACCTAACTAACCAGGCAGCTGATTGGTTTTCTTCTTGGCTCTGGCTAATGACATTACTAATGTGTTTCCAACGCAGTTGTGGAGCTAATAGTGTCGTTCCCCCAGCCTGGTCTCAGATCTGTTTGTGCTGTCTTGCTAACTCCAATGTTGACAGTGACTACAGGAGTTGGCAAGACAGCACAAACAGATCTGGCACCAGGCTAGTAGTTCCCCAGGTTAACCAGATAATATGATGTCTGAAACAACTTTCACTGTGATTCACACTAAACCTTCTTCTGTCTTTCAGCTCTGAGTGGACCCTTCCTGTCTCACATCACTCTCCCTCACTTGTAACTTAATCCCATTATCTGTTCCTGTTGGTTTGTGATGCTAAACTCTCTGTTCACGGTTCCCTAGGAGTCTCCTTAATCATCCCCTTAGCTGAAGATGTTTTAACCTGTGACGTTTCTGGCTCTGCAGCCCCTAAACCAATGTGACATAATATCCAGTAGTTATTTTGAATACTCACTATAAATAGTATTGTGTTTGACTTGACTGTGTGTAATGTGGCTGTTTGCAGAAAGAATACAAGAAGGCATTGGAGACAGAGATCAAGGGCAAGGGAATGTTGGCATTGGCTACAGACACGCCAGACTTCATGAGGGCTAGGAATGCTACAGACATCCTCAGCCAGGTCAGTGGGACAGGGTTTTTGGGCCAAGACACCCTTGTTTTGGAATATGTGCGTTAAGTCCAGTAATTTCAAAAAGCATAATACATTATAGCCATATTTTTTTAGGTGATAACTACCACAATAGCATTTACTTGTAACCTAGAAGCTATTTCATATTGCCCAACTGTCTTCGTTATACCTGAGTTGCTGTATAGCTATTTTACATGTAATGAATGCACACTATAATCATAACCACCATGTTCATTGCCTTCAATACTATAATTGTGTACTGTACCAAGAATACTGAACAACCACTCTCCATCAGTGCATGTAGATGTTATTTAACAAAGAGTGTGCTTCTGAGCTGCAGTTTGTGTCCCTCCTCAGCAAAAGTACAAGCAGACTGCCGAGGCAGACAGGGCTAGCTACACTAGTGTTATCGACACCCCTGACATCCTCCACGCACAGAACATCAGGAACATGGTCAGCCAGGTAAGAGGAACGCTCCAAACTACTGTGGATGTCTATTAACTGTGTACGTAAACACTTCATAAACTATGTAGATACATTTTGCATCAATTTGATTGATATAGACTAATATGCTTTGAAAACATTGCCATTAGAGTTGAATGACCAAGCTCTTATGTGATGTCTCTCTCTCTATCTCTATCTCTATATCTCTATATCTCTATCTCTCTATCTCTCTATCTCTCTCTGTACTGTGTCCCAACAGAAAAAGTACAGGGAGGAGGCTGAGAAGTGCATGTCTCACTATGTGCCCGTCCTGGACACGCCTGAGATGATGAGAGTCCGTGAGAATCAGAAGAACTTCAGCACTGTAAGTAGAAGCCTTTAAAACCTCCGTTCCATTTTAGAACCTTCCGTTTTAGAACCCTCCCTTTGGAACCAAGGCCTGGATTCCAGGTCTCAGGTTCACCATGCCCCCATGTCAGTCAGTGGCAGCAAGGTGTGTCTCTGTGCATCTTCAGTATCTTGACTTCAAAGTATCACCTTCAATACTTTATATACATGTATATGTTCATTGTTTCTTTATGGACATCTGTTGTGTTTTGCTGTCTGAACTAAAAGAAACCAGCAGCAGGTGGACATTATGGTTATTATCTAATTACCGATTCAGAAAAGCCAGGCTCAAGACTTTTTATTGTCGTTGGAAAGTAGAGTAGCTAATTTCATAATTTAGTTTACACTGAATAAATATATAAATGCAACATGTAAAGTCAAAAAGAAAGGAGGACCAAGGCACTCTTCATATAATTAATACAAATGCCTTTATTAGTATGGCATGTTCAATAGAAACAACGTTTTTTTTAAACGATGCGTTTCGGCTGCATGGTCTTCGTCAGGGAGCACAAAAAAAAGGAATACAAGGTCCTCTTTTGAACAGCTTTTCCAATCAGCCCTAATTGGAAGAGGGAGTGGTTACACAACATCAAACTAACTATGGAGTACAGCAAGGATAACATTCACTTTTTGGACCTCGACATTAGTAAAAATGAGAAAGGTTGTTTGCACACATCAATCTTTAGGAAGCCTACAGATGGGAATACCATTCTGAGGGCAGACAGCTTTCACCCCAAAAGGCTAAAAGAGAATATTCCATATGGCCAATTCCAAAGAGTCCGCAGAATTTGCGATCAGGAAACAGACTACAGTGTCAAATCTGCTGAATTGGAGAATCGCGTCTTGAATCGGTGCTACAGCGTTCAGGTCCTGAAAGATGCCAGTATAAGGGCTGGATTACTTGACAGAGAGAACTTGTTGCGAAGGGGAGAGCCTCGGGATACATCAGAGAGAGTGTATTTTGTTACAAAATTGTGTGGGCAAGCAGTTTGCTGATGTCAACATTGAGAACAGAGTGCCCTATGGTGGCGGTGGGGTTATGGTCCGGGCAGGCATAAGCTACGGACAACGAACACAATTGCATTTTATTGATTTCAATTTGAATGCACAGCGATACCGTGATGAGATCCTGAGGCCTATTGTGAGGCCCATTCTTTTAAAGGTATCTGTGACCAACAGATGCATATATGTATTCCCAATCATGTGAAATCCTTAGATTAGGGCCTAATGAATTCATTTTAATTGACAGATTTCCTGTTGCGTGTTGCATTTATATTTTTGTTCAGTATATGTAATAACAGAATGGCTTATTAGATACAGTTGAAGTCAGAGGTTTACACACACCTTAGCCAATACATTTAAACTCAGTTTTTCACAATTCCTGACATTTAATCCTAGTAAAAATTCCCTGTCTTAGGTCAATTAGGATCACCACTTTGTTTTAAGAATCTGAAATGTCAAAATAATAGTTGAGAGTGATTATTTCAGCTTTTATTTCTCATCACATTGGGTCAGAAGTTTATATACAGTCAATTAGTATTTGGTAGCATTGCCTGTAAATTGTTTAATTTGTGTCAAATGTTTCAGGTAGCCTTCCACAAGCTTCCCACAATTAATTGGGTGAATTTTGGCCCATTCCACCCGATAGAGCTGGTGTAACTGAGTCAGGTTTGTAGGCCTCCTTACTCGCACACGCTTTTTCAGTTCTGCCTACAAATTTTCCATAGGATTGAGGTCAGAGCTTTTCGATGGCCACTCCAATACCTTGACTTTGTTGTCCTTAAGCCATTTTGCTACAACTTTGGAAGTATGCTTGGGGTCATTGTCCATTTAGAAGACCCATTTGTGACCAAGCTTTAACTTCCTGACTGATGTATTGAGATGTTGCTTCAATATATCCACATAATTTTTCTCCCTCATGATGCCATCTATTTTGTGAAGTCGACCAGTCCCTCCTGCAGCAAAGCACCCCCACAACATGATGTTGCCACCCCCGTGCTTCACGGTTGGGATGGTGTTCTTCGGCTTGCAAGCCTCCCCCTTTTTCCTCCAAACATAACAATGGTCATTATGGCCAAACAGTTCTATTTTTGTTTCATCAGACCAAAGGACATTTCTCCAAAAAGTACGATCTTTGTCCCCATGTGCAGTTGCAAACCGTAGTCTGGCTTTTTGTAAGGCGGTTTTGGAGCAGTGGCTTTTTCCTTGCTGAGCGGCCTTTCAGGCTATGTCGTTATAGGACTCGTTTTACTGTGGATATAGATACTTTTGTACCTGTTTCCTCCAGCATCTTCACAAGGTCTTTTGCTGTTGTTCTGGGATTGGTTTGCTCTTTTCGCACCAAAGTACGTTCATCTCAAGGAGACAGAACGCGTCTGCTTCCTGAGCGGTATGACAGCTGCGTGGTCCCATGGTGTTCATACTTGCATATAAACCCCCATGGTGTTTATACTATTGTTTGTACAGATGAATGTGCTACCTTCAGGGATTTGAAAATTGCTCCCAAGGATGTACCAGACTTGTGGAGGTCTACATTTTTTGTTTCTGAAGTCTTGGCTGATTTCTTTCGATTTTCCCATGATCTCAAGCAAAGAGGCACTGGGTTTGAAGGAAGGCCTTGAAATACATCCACAGGTACATCTCCAATTGACTCAAATGATGTCAATTAGCCGATCAGAAGCTTCTAAAGCCATTACATCCTTTTCTGGAATTTTCCAAGCTGTTGAAAGGCACAGTCAATTTAGTGTGAACTTCTGACCCACTGGAATTGTGATACAGTGAATTATAAGTGAAATAATCCGTCTGTAACAATTGTTGGAAAAACTACTTATGTCATGCACAAAGTAGATGTCCTAACCGACTTGCCAAAACTATAGTTTGTTGACAAGAAATGTGTGGAGTGGTTGACAAACGAGTTTTAATGACTCCAACCTCTCTTTTCTTTTCTTGATGTTTTTGTTATTGGGAGACATGTTAACTGCACTTGTGCTCTTTTCCCTGTAGCTTCAGTACCAGACAGACCACCTTAAAAACGTAAAAGACAAAGTGTCATCAATAAAGCAAAGCCCTGAAATGCTTTGTGTTAAAGAGAATAGAACGATTTTCAGTTGGGGATACCTACTGCTCCATGAGTATTTAAAATATAGATATATTTCACCTTTTCTTACAGCACATTTTCACCTCTTTCTTTTCCTCCCCTTTCTTATTACCCTTAATATCCTCTTGAGCTGATAATGAGAGATTAATCATAGCCGAACTTGTGTTTCTGTATTAGGTTAATAACATTTTTAGATTTTAGATCTCTGGTTTGAGCAATGTCGTTATGAAATACGGCGTATGGTAACACTTTGAGCCAACAGGTTTCATGCTTTATGACTCGTAATGTCATGTGTCATCTAGAAACGTCTTCTTTCTGGTTTTTTGTCTGTTGTAGGCCTATCTGTCTTTCCCCTGTCTTTTTCCCATGCACAAATCACTCAACCAACCTCTCAACTGATCTCAACCAACCTCCCAACCTCTCAACTGATCTCAACCAACCTCCCAACCTCTCAACTGATCTCAACCAACCTCCCAACCTCTCAACTGATCTCAACCAACCTCCCAACCTCCCAACCTCTCAAGACTCACTAGTGTTTTCCTCCTCTTACCGTTTAAAGATTCGGAACAAAGAGGACTTGGGAGGAGGAACAGCTCTGTCAGACACCCCAGAGATGGACAGAGTTAGATGCAATCAGACAAACACTATAGAGTGACCCTGCCTGTCTTCACTCAGTCTACCCTTTGAACCCCCCCAGATCTCAAATTTAACAACAAAAAACCATATGTTTTAATCTCTACATAATTGCAACCATTTTTTCTTTCCACATTTTCAACCCCATTTTGCAGAGTTTGTGCTAATCTCAGAGTTCATTGTGCCACCAGACTCATCAGAACATTAAAATAATTAATTAACATTACATCTAAGATCTGTAATAAACTAAACCAAATATCTACCTTTCATTTGCTCAGAGGTTCCCTAGTCAGTTCATAGTGTTATATAGTTTGCAGTATATTCTGTAAAAGCAAAAGCACTTAACTGCTGTTGACATGCAATGTAAATGTCACAACTGTGTTATCTACCTGCTTTATGCCGGCTGCATTCTCACTGTCTTCAGTGAGGCCATCGTCCTTGCTGCTGCTGCTGCTGTATACGTGTAGTGTACTTGTAGTATACGTGTAGTGTACTTGTAGTATACGTGTAGTGTACTTGTAGTATACGTGTAGTGTACTTGTAGTATACGTGTAGTGTACTTGTAGTATACGTGTAGCGTACTTGTAGTATACGTGTAGCGTACTTGTAGTATACGTGTAGCATACTTGTAGTATACGTGTAGTGTACAGTACGTGTGCTTTATATCTGTTATCTGTCTTGCTTTGTCTCTGTCTCTGTGTTTCCCATGGAACCCCCAGAGTAGGTCAAGGACTCGTTGTGTCGGGGCACAGCCATCTCAGACCTACTGGGTGTGAAGAACGTTCGTGAGATGCAGAAGAACATCAGCTCGGTACTCGAGTTTCTATCTAGTCCCTCCCATAAAGGAGGCCCCCCATAATTTCCCAACCAACAAACCTCAAAAAACCTCTCACCCTCTCTGTCGTATGACCCCTAACTGACCTCCAATAATGCCCCCTAAAGCATCAGTGGTTATTCTCCTGACCTTTGACTTCTGTGTGCCAAGATGAAGTCTAGCGCTTCAAAATAACTTAGCGGTACAAAAATAACTTCATTTCCATATTGTCCTCCAAACTAAAGCCCTAAATAGATTCATCCCATGTTTGTTTTCTTGTTTTCTATTGGTTGGTTTCCTACCAGACAAACAAATTGCCTTGTGATTTTTCTTCTCCATTTTTTGTTTCTATTAATCTTCATCATAAAGTGTTTTTGTCTTATAATTCTATTTCTTCAGTTTTCTTTACTGAAGTGCTGTGAGATTTTTGAAACGGTAGTCTAACTATAACCCAAACCTTTGCATGCATTTTTATGGCAGCCCTCATCCGTTTACCATCTCCTTAGTTTTTATTTAAGTGGGCAATAAACCGTGTTTTTGACTGGTTGTCTCTGTGTCACTGTTTAAAGATTCAGTACAAAGAGGAGCAGCTATATCAGACCCCCAGAGATGGACAGAGTTAAACGCAACCAGCAACACATTAGCATGGTACAGGTTTTTATACTGTGATTCTTTACCCTCCATCTACCACCCATATAGTTCTACAGGGGCTTGATGATCAGGAGTATATCAATCAATTGATTCATTCATTTATTGATTCATTTATATACTCCTGTCTGTCCTGCTCCTGTTACGCAAGCCCATGTACAACTCCAAGCCCACTTTAATTCCCCTGTCCAAGCCTTTTTAGTCTTACCCCAGCCCAAAACCTATATATAAACCTAAAAAGGAAGCGTACTGTAAGTAGACAATGATTTAAAAATTGAATATTAAAACATGTCAAGTTCTCTGGTAACATGAAGCCACAATATGTTTAAACAATATGATGATGGAGGAACCCCTCCCTGTGAGTACATGCATATATCTAAATAGTCTATATTATTTCAGAAGAGGTGTACGATCCAAAATGATTTTGCTGAAGTTGCTGCTGTGTCCCATGTGTTCAATCTAGCTTTATTCTTCTGCATACGCTCTTGTCCCTTGTGCTATTAACAGTTCAATGTCATTTGTAGCTACAGTACTTCCTGTAATCTGTTCTCTGCTGTCTCTGGTTCACGGTTGCTCTCTCTGTGTGTGTTTGTCCATTGTGACATCATCTCTCTTCTGCATGGGACCATAATGCTGATCTGATGGGTAGATAAAGTACAAGGACTCGTTGTGTCGGTGCACAGCCATCTCAGACCTACCGGAGGTGAAGAGGGTTCGTGAGATGCAGAAGAACATCAGCTCGGTACTAGAGGAAACCAACACGTGTTTCTGTTTCTCACTGTTTAGTCCAGATTTGTGCGTGATCCTCCCTTACCGCCTTAAACTGTCTTCTCTATCGGTTCAGCCCTTGTCATCAACAATCAACCCTGATTCTAATACAACACATCATCCCTCTCCATCCTTCCTCGTTCCTTTCAATCTATCCTTCCACCTTCCACCCTCAGTAAATCATCTTTGACTCTCCCTTCATTCTAACCTCAGCTAAAACACCCTCTTCAAAATTACTTCCTCACATTTTGAGTGTTTTTGCTTAACCTTTTTTAAAATGTGTATCTCCCCAGCAGCGTTCTTCCTTTAAGAGGTGTGCTATTTATCTCCTGTTTTAGTGTGGCAACTAACATCCTTGCCATGCTGTGGAGGCTGGGATGTTTTAGTGTGTGTTGGTGTGTGTTGGATTGTGTTGTTGCAGTGTGTCTGACTGTCCCCTGGGGCTGTGCTTCTGCCCTGTAGGTGTTGTATAAGGACAGTTCTGCCAAAGGAACGCCCCAGGTGTTCACTCCAGAGATGGAGAGAGCGAAACGGAACCAAGAACAGATTAGCTCGGTACACCAGCCATCCTCCAGGACCTGTGTGCCCCTTTAGAACCCTTTAGAACCCACGTTAACCCTCTCATCTAACTCCCTCCTGTTCTTCTTCTGGCTCTAGTTAACCTCATTAATCAGATCTACAGTAGTCATCCTCTGCTCTCATCTATTTGTATATCATGGCTAACCCTCTGCCTTGTTATTGAAACTAGTCAACTCCTCCTTTTCCCCTGGCTTCCTCCCACTCCCAACACCCCAATTAAGGATTGGAACACACCCCTCCTAACTCCATTATAAATTGGGACACGCCCTCTTAATCCACCCCCACTCTGAAGGTTTGAATCTCCCTGCTAATATCATCTGAGGTCCCAATAATAAGCCCTTCTCAGAGTGACCCTATCTGTTGTTGTTGTTGTTGTGCCACATTCTGTCACACACAGGTTCAGCAGATAAAGGGGGTTAACTCTGGTGCTGACGTTGTTCCTCTGCTGTCCTCTCTGCTGTCCCACAGGTGCTGTACTCTGACAGCTTCCGTAAGCAGGTGCAGGGCAAGGCTGCCTTTGTGCTGGACACACCTGAGATGAGACGCGTCAAGGAGACCCAGCGCAACATATCTGGAGTGAGTCAATGGTTTTTGTAGATGTTATAATATCTCTTGTTGGCTTGTAAAGAGTCTTTTTCTTGTAATAACACATGCCAGACAAAATTGCTCACGTTCATAATTCCTACCCATGTAAAACCATACCACTAAAGTTCAACTATTGTCTTACCACTGAGTCTTTTATTAAAATGTAATAACAAATGCCATACCAAGTTGATTACTCATTCCCGACTGATATAAAAGCATCCCACGGCTCTCTGTCCACCAGGTGAGATACCACCAGGACTTTGAGAAGAGTAAGGGCAGCTTCACTCCCACCACCTCTGACCCCGTGATGGACCGTGTGAAGAAGAACACCCAGGAGTTCAGCGACATCAACTACCGTGGCATCCAGAGACGCGTGGTGGAGATGGAGAAGAGACGCGTGGTGGAGCACGAACAGGAGACAGTCACCGGTACGCACACCAGCACACACGCTGTGCCGAGACCCACAAACAAACACCAACCAATTATTCTACATCCATTTGATCTATGTTGTACCAGCCATTCTGTAAAACCTGTCTGTTCACCCTCAGATCTGCGTGTATGGCGCACCAACCCCGGCTCTGTGTTTGACTACGACCCTGCTGAGGACAACATCCAGTCCAGGAGTCTGCACATGATGTCAGGTAAGAGAGAGAAGCCTCACACCTGAACAGCATAATCCACAGGAAACTCTTTGATTTGTCATATAAACATCTATAAGCATTATGATTTTATTCATAATAATGTATAATAATTTATAAAGCATTTATAATGGCCTATTCATTCAATATAAAGTGCAACCAATATTTTTAGGTTTTGTTGAACCCTGACCTTTGCCCTCTGTGTGACAGTCCAAGCCCAGCGTCGCAGCAAGGAGCACTCCCGCTCCACAAGCGCTATGAGTGGTGTTGGTGATGAGAAGTCTGAGGTGTCTGAGGACCCAGCCCACCATGTGTCCCTGTACAGCAATGGCTTTGCTACCTCCTCCATGGGTAGGTCTACTGTAGTGGGCCCACATCACAACCCAGTTCAGATATCACACCACCAAACCACAGACCAATTCCATAGACACTGAGTGTACAAAATATTAGGAACACCTCCCTAATATTGAGTTGCACCGTCTTTTGCCTTCATAACAGCCTCAGAGCATGGACTCTACAAGGTGTCGAAAGCGTTCCACAGGGATGCTGGCCCATGTTGACTCCGATGCTTCCCGCAGTTGTGTCAAGTTCGCTAGATGCCTTTGGGTGGTGGTCCATTCCTGATACATACAGGGAATTGTTGAGCGTGAAAAACCCAGCAGTGTTGCAGTTCTTGACACAAACCGGTGCGCCTGGCACCTACTACCATACCCTGTTCAAAGGCACTCAAATATTTTGTCTTGCCCATTCACGCTCTGAAAGGCACACACACACAATCCATGTCTCAATTGTCTCAATGCTTAAAAATCCTTCTTTAACCTGTCTCCTCCCTTTCATCTACATTGTTTGAAGTGTATTTAACATGTGACCTCAATAAGGGATCATAGCTTTCACCTAGTTAGTATGTCATGGAACGAGCAGGTGTTCCTAATACACTGTGTAGATGGCAGACCTTTATATTCAAGCCTCGTCAACTTTCAACAATACTTGGTACAGTCAGTGCCCTGTTCCCAGCCCGCTATGGTAGAAGTATCTATACCTAAGCCCTCATTCTAACTGTGACAGCTGACTTATGTCTTTCCTATCTGCTCCTGCAGGTTACACACACACCAAGACCGTGGAGCTGCAGCAGAGGTCTTCCTCTGTAGCCACACAGCAGACCACCGTGTCCTCTGTCCCCTCCCACCCGTCCACCACTGGGGTGAGTACTGTACTAGGCTCACAGGACATAGATCATTACCGTGGAAACCAGACATCGTTGACGTGACTGACTGTGAAACAGGGAAGCATGTGTTGGGCAAATTTCCTCTTCGTTGGGTTGCTGTGCACTACTCACTACCATGTTCCAAAAATGTAAGCTATATCAGCAGTCATTACTAAAAAATATTTTTTGTCCCGTTCAGAAAACTGTGCGTGCCATGTACGACTACTCCTCTGCCGACATGGACGAGGTCTCCTTCAAGGATGGTGATGTTATCGTAAACGTGCAGTCCATCGACGAGGGCTGGATGTACGGCACTGTGCAGCGCTCAGGCAAGACTGGCATGCTGCCGGCCAATTACGTTGAAGCAATCTAAAGACAAGTCCCACCGACACATCCACCTAGCTACCTGATTGGCCGCCATCTACGGTTGAATCTGTCGCTTCGTAAACCTGTTATGTGTAGACTATCGCTCAGATTAGATTTTTGTAGCTGTAGTATTAGTAGTCTATAGTGTTGATGCCCGTTTCCCAAGACCCTGTGGATGTGACATGAGAATCTGAAATGTATAAATACCTATATAGACTACTGTAGAAGAACATTCATCCTTTTCCAAGACCTCATCTTGAAACAATGACGAAAAGCCCATTATTTTGTAAATTGCAGACAGAACCTGATTTAATCAATGTCAGTTAAATATTTTTGAAAAGCTTTACTGAAAGTTAACTTTCACACAAAAACAGATGAGCTTACATGCAATTCAAACTTTCCTGTGATGAGAAAGTGAAGTATATGGATGATAGGAAAGTGTACCATATGGAGAGAATAAAGTTGTTTAATCACCCAAAACCACAAGGGGTTGATGAAGAAAAGACTAAAAGATGTGTAACCTTGAGGTATCATCCATCGAACCTAAAAACCAGGGCTCTGTTCCTGAGGATGTAACATTACCAAACGTACAGATATGATTGGCTATCAGAATGAATAGAGCGGACACGATTCCCTATTCTTATTTCTATCAGCAGCTTTGAGTTTCACCACCCAGTTTGAGAAGCCTCTTCCCTCCTGAAGTAGCCGAAGGCTGGTCACTCATTGCATGTGTTTCGTTCCCTGATTACCTGGGTCTGGGGGTAAAGAAGTCAAATACCGTTGATCAGTAGATAATAAAACACCAACCTGCTGCACTACTGAGGTCTTGTGTTCTTATTTCTCTACCTTGTGGCCTCTCCACTTCAACTTACATTTCCTACAACAATAGTTCAAGCCAGACACCGCTTTAGCAGCTTGCGTAAAGGTACAGTGGGGCAAAAAAGTATTGTCAGCCACCAATTGTGCAAGTTCTCCCACTTAAAAAGATGAGGCCTGTCATTTATCATAGGTACACTTCAACTATGACAGACAAAATGAGAAAAACAAATCCAGAAAATCACATTGTAGGATTTTTAATGAATTTATTTGCAAATTATGGTGGTAAATAAGTATTTGGTCACCTACAAACAAGATTTCTGGCTCTCAGACCTGTAACTTCTTTAAGAGGCTCCTCTGTCCTCCACTCGTTACCTGTAATAATGGCACCTGTTTGAACTTGTTATCAGTATAAAAGACACCTGTCCACAACCTCAAACAGTCACACTCCAAACTCCACTATGGCCAAGACCAAAGAGCTGTCAAAGGACACCAGAAACAAAATTGTAGAACTGCACCAGGCTGAGAAGACTGAATCTGCAATAGGTAAGCAGCTTGGTTTGAAGAAATCAACTGTGGGAGCAATTATTAGGAAATGGAAGACATACAAGACCACTGATAATCTCCCTCGATCTGGGGCTTCACGCAAGATCTCACCCTGTGGGGTCAAAATGATCACAATAATGGTGAGCAAAAATCCCAGAACCACACAGGGTGACCTAGTGAATGACCTGCAGAGAGCTGGGACCAAAGTAACAAAGCCTACCATCAGTAACACACTACGCCACCAGGGACTCAAATCCTGCAGTGCCAGACGTGTCCCCCATTTTGAGTGAAAACCATCAGCATTGAAGATTAAAGAAAGAACAACACTGATACAGCCTCCATCTTTCAAACCTTTATTTAATAGGTACACAACGTAAAAAGTGCCATCCTCCGGACCACAATGTATGGTTAAAATATCACTTCCTGGCAAAGCCTTGGTATAGCCAATCAGAGACCATGCTTCGCTTTCACTCATCATGACAACTAATCGCCACCACTACTTTTTAGCCTGAACTAGCATTTATAAAAATGTCTCCCTCAGCCATCAGAGAGGACAAGGAAAAAGAGTTTAAAAACACAATCCAAACAGATCCTGGTGGACTTGTGGTGTAGTACTTGGTTAACTCTTAGATCTTGAGTCGGAGTGTGAGAGGGGAAACCTTGATGGGGGCTGGGGGGCCCGGGCCCCCACATAAACAAATCAAGACCTCTAAGAATTCAAACACCAATGTGCCGCCCCCCCACAGTTGTCAATAGGCATCTTCAAGAGACTTCACGTGGGGCATTCCCAAAATATGTAATCCAAACCGTGGGACTGTCTAGTGTTTGGATCAGGGTCCGCTGTCCTTGTTCTGAGCCAGTAGTCTGCTCTGCAGCTGCAGCACCACCGTCCTCATCATGCCTCCCAGCTGATCATGGATCAGAACCAGCTGGTCAGAGGAGCAGTGGCTCAATCCCTCCCCAGTCAGATGAGCCGCCAGAGACTCCACCTCCAACAGCAGACCACCCTCAGCAGTCTTCTGGTGGTCAGGCCTGCTCTGGTCCGGTCTCTCCTCTGGATGTTCCTTGTGCTCCTTGGACACTGGCTCATCCAACAACTCTGTGACTACAGAAGGGAACATCATGCATGATAATCATCTATGATATTGAGTTCTGTTTAGTGAACGGAATTAGAAATACAGCAAAAAAAATGTATTTGTGAGCAATTTCACAGCAACTTTCAAATATTTTTTCCCCCAAGCTTATTCTCTTACTGCACAAATTGGCCTTTGGAAACAACACAGGTTTATTGAACTCACCTAGGGCATCTCCTGGAGTCTTGTCCTCTCCCTGGTTCTGAGGAACAGTTGGCTCCTCCAGCTCAGATGTCAGCTTCTCCATCTCCTCAAAACTCTTCAGCTCATCACTACGGCCCTTCTGCTGAAGCAGTGACGAGGTGAAACAGTCCATTACAGACCAAACAGATAAACCACCTGAACTGTGCTCATCTCCACAAGAATTAACCACGTATCACAATTATCATTAACTGTGTAAGCAATATCTCTTGGGTATAATCTAAAGTATGAATCTCATTTGCATTTGCAGAAGGTAGGAGAAAGTCACAGGTTTTAAGTTTGGGCATAATACCTGCTGTTCATGGTATATTTTAAGTGCTTTCTTCACATTAGAAATCTTTGGGGAACGAATGGGAAGGTTCTTGATTTCACTTGGTGTGAGAGCACTGAGGTCTCCGACAGTTTTGATATTCCGGGCTCGCACAAGCTGGCCAAAGCCACGAGGCCTGAGGATAAATAATGACAGAATATGTTACAGCAGCCATCAGCAGTAGAAGGAATAGCAACACACCCTCCTCACTCGATGTTTGGCTAAAAGCTGAGGGATGGGACTGGAGAAATGTAACACGCAAATTCATAGAGCTATGGATGCAAGGACTGACCATCCATGATATCAACATTACAGTTTTAACCATGTTTTGAGGCTATATAGTGTTTGTTTACATTTACTTTGTCTATAAATATTGGAGAAAACAAGCTTATATTTTGGGTTCTCATGGAGTGTGACAGTTGAACTAAGCTCATGAGGCATTTAAGTTATATTCTTCAAGAATCATTGGATACATATCAGTACATTTATAAGTCCAAAATTGTATGTAGCAATGGCTGATGGCCCATTTTAATTCTAAAGAAACGCATAAAGCTTTGGATATCTGCTCCAGTTGTATGGGAACCCATGTTGGATTGTTGTTCCCTTGTTGCAACTCGCATTGTATTTAACTTGATTTATTGTACAAGCAGTTCATTGTTTTGGGACCAGAGTTCTCTCGTTACACTGACCACATGTTGGAGGTGATCTGAGGCAGCACTGCTTCCACAGGGGTAGAACAGCGGACCAGGGCCGGGTACACACAGTCCTTAGGGATGGGTCTCGGCTCCTGGCCCAGCTCAGAGATCTGAAACATTCATCAAGTTAGA
The DNA here is from genome assembly GCF_018296145.1 of Oncorhynchus tshawytscha. Classification (NCBI taxonomy): domain Eukaryota; kingdom Metazoa; phylum Chordata; class Actinopteri; order Salmoniformes; family Salmonidae; genus Oncorhynchus; species Oncorhynchus tshawytscha. The sequence goes on from NC_056454.1 coordinate 38,448,953, forward strand.
AGCTAAGTAGGAATGACACTCAGGCACATGCACAACAATCATGGACAGTAAACCATTTTTTTTTTTAAATGGACCAAATGAGCCGTTTTGTCTATATGTACTGAATGTATGCATGCTGCAAAATGAATGTCCTTGTGGATAATAAGATCATCATCTAATCCATTAGGTTTTACAAAAAGGATTGAATTTAGGATTATGATCTAGTCTGAAAATAACTTGGGTACTTCCTATGTATCTGAGGTTACATACCAGGCATTTCTTGGAGCTCTTGTACCCCGGGCTGCGGAGATTGCGTGGACTGAGGATCAGTAAGCCCTTTGTCGGTGTTGTGATATACTGCAAATAGAGCAGAGGTTAGGCTATTACAATAAAAGGGTCTAAATGAAAGAGAGACCTCTAAAAAAAAAAGCCAAGGGAGAGTTCAGTTAATCTGTGGCCACTGAGTTAATTATACAGAAATCAAGTCAGAATATCACTGTCTCCCATTGATGATTTTGGCAAAAGTTGAAGTTTCACACACTTATCTTAACTAAATTGAGCCTTTAATGATTTAGTGCAGAGTATTTAAAATGACATTTATTACACATCACTAGTGGATCATGTACCTTCGCCTGAGGGATGCTGCTGCTGGTAGTTTTGTTTCTTGGGGAGCTGGATCGGATGACAGGGCTGCGACGGTCAATGTCATCTGCCAGCTCCTGGTGTTGAATTGGGTCAGCAAATGATACTCGTCGAGACTGCGAAATGAAAAGTATGGATTAATTTATCACACTTTGTTTTCAAAACCTGCTAATGCCATCATAGATACATCAAAGAGTCTCTTCAACTGAAAGCATGTCATTTTCAATTTATACTGACAGTTGAACATAGATAATTAGAATATATGCATAAATTATTTATGATTTGTAAATCGTCATAGATTAAGTACCCCTGATCACATTACCTTGGTGAAAGGCGAAGGACTCTCCTCTTCTATTGGTCTTTTCTGTCCCTTCTTCAGGATAGAGGTGGAGGGGGAAGCTAAGGGGGACCACAACCCCCTGGTCCTGCCACTGCTGGGGCTATGGCCCACCTCCAGCCCCATCACAGTATCCTTCTGCTTGGGTGGGGAGTCTTGGCACAACATGTCTTTAGAGGTACTTGGGTGATGTAGAGGCACTGGGGCTTCGTGAAGGTCAGAGGGCACAAGGGTAAAAGAGTTTAAAGGAGATAGATCTAGGTCATTATTGGCCATCTGGGTTTCTTCACCCTCCTCTTCACACTCGAGGCCAGATACATTGTCAGTTTTTGCCCTCTCTTGGAGAGGAGTGATATCTTGAATGTTGTCCGCCTGAGGCTCAGTGTGGGTTTCTCTGGTTCCAGTAGAGGTGCCGTCAGCCTCTGGCTGTCCTTCTTTGATAGATGTGTACTGCTCCTCCCGTTGCTCCTCATCTAAGGCTTTGGAACACCCTGACTGGGCTTGCCCAATAGACCTGCCAACATCTTCACGTTGGTCCTCCTCTAGAACATTGGTAGCAGACTCTGGATGTCTGTTCTCCTCGTGTTCTCCCATCTGCTCCTCTGTCACCTCCTCACTGGAGACAGCCACAGGCTTCAGCCCATCTAAAACCTTCTCTGAGGACTCAGAGACCTTAAGACTCAGTTTCTCCTCTGTTGCCTCAGTAGGTGAAGTATCTGTGGGGAGGCCATTGGCAATGGGAGGTGTACATAGTTTGTTTAGTCCATCTTCAGAGATGGCATTTCCTTCAGTGGAAGGAGTGAGAGAGTTGGCCTGCTCAGAGTAATTGAGCAGCATTCTTTGGATCTGTGTTGGCCTGTCACACTCTAGGTCATCATGGTCACTCTCCTGAGAGGAGACTGTGTTGAAATTAGCTTTGCTTTTTGACCATTTATGTCCACGTTCCTTCTTCCGTCGAGACATACACACATCTTGGCTTTTCATATGTTCTAGATCAGGTTCTACTGAAGAGTCCGTCTGTTGAGAAGAAAGCTTAGCATTTTCACTCTCAGCCTTCTCTGGCACAAAGGGGTCAACTGCCTTAACCATACCCCCCATGTCCGTCTCCCTCTGCCCCAGATCTTTCTTAGTCATCACAGGAAGACTTGGAACTAGCACTTCAGGTTTAAGGGAGTTGACCATTTTAAGGGCTTCCTCCACATCCTGTGGAATTTTGACAACTTCTAAGGCATCACTTGATGGGTTTTGCGAGTCTGACTTTAGAGAAGTTTCAGAACTATCCATTGGAATCTCTTGGTCAGCCCCTCGCTCTGCTGATCCAACTGTAGCCAGAGGGCTTGGAACCGCTCCAGCTGATGTGGGCTTCCGGCCTTTCTGGACATCCTCCCGGGGCTCTGAAGCATCCGACTCAGAGTTCTCCACGTTGGAGACTAGTAAGGCCTGGGAGGCATTATGCCTTTTAGTCCTTCCACTTCCTTGTGAGGATTCTGTATCTGCCACCTGTGAGTTCTCAGTCTCCATGTTAGGAGTTGGGTTAGGGCTGTTGTTGGCTTTTACCTGCTCCTTTAACATCTTGTTTCTTTTACTGGTTCTGCCCCTGGGCCTCAGCTGGCGGTCTGTTGGACTGGTGGCAGAAGGAGCGACCTGATAATGAGTCTGGCTCTTCTCTGGTGTTGCTGCTGAATCAGTGGCCAAATGCAGGCTTCTTTTGACCTCAGACTCAGCCACTTCAATGGGAACCTTGCTTCTCCTGCTTGCTCTACCCTGCGACTGGCTGTCTGTTGGAGTGGCTGAAGGTGTGGTTGAAGGTGTAGTCTGTGAGTCAATTTGGCTGAGTAGCTCTGTACCACCTCTCCTCTTCGGCTTGCCTTTACCCTGTTCTTCTGACTCGGTGACCAATTTACTCCTCCTGCTAGATCTACCCTGCGATTGGCCATCTCCTGTTTGATCAGCAGGAGAGGGTGTGGCAATCTGAGAATCACTTTCGTGCTCAGTAGGATCCTGCTTGTCAACCTCATCGACAAAGTCAACCTCCTCCAAATCACTGAGTGGTTTGCTCTTCCAGCTTGCACTACCCTGTGACTGGCTCTCTTGTTGAGATGGTTTGGCTACATGTGAATCAATTTGGCTCGTCTTTTCCTCCACCTTCTGAGCCCTAATACTCCTTAGTTTCTGCCTGCAATCATCCTCCACTTCCACAGCCAACTTACTCCTCTTACTACATCTACTCTGTGATTGGCTATCATTAGAGGCAGAGGGGGTGTCCGTTTGAGAGTCACTTTGACTGAGCTCCTCCTCTGCAACACCTCTCTTTTGTTGGTCTTTGACCAAATCCTCTGATTTGCTGCTCCTTCTACTTGATACCGTGCTACTCTGTGATTGGCTGTTGATATCAGCAGCAGGTGAAGGCGTGGCCACCTGTGAATTTGATCGGCTCAACTCGCTCTCCTCCTTGTGACTTATTTTTCTCAGCTTGTCTTTTCCACAGTCCTCCACGTCAACAGCCAGCTTACTTCTCCTACTGGCTCTACCCTGTGACTGACCGTCTGCTTGACTGACAGGAGAGGGCACAGTCTTTGGTGAATCCATTTGACACTCTGCCTCTTTGGGTTGAGACTTCCTCCGTTTGTCTTTCTCTTCCCATTCCTCTGCATCTTCTCCTGGTCTCAGTGGCCTGCTCCTCCGCCTTCCGGACCGCCTTGGTTCACCTTGGCTCAGATCGGCCTGGGAACTGGGAGGACCTTCCAGAAGACCTTGAGATTCCTCTTTCTGACTGTTGTTTTCCATTACTACTTCTTCAAATGCAGGAACTAGAACTTCCGTCAGTATTTCCACCGGAGTCTGGGTGTCTGGGATGACGTCGTCCTCGTCAGTTTCACTTGTTCTTTTCTCAGCTGGTTTCTCAACCTCAGATTGCTTTTTGTCTTCTGAAGGTTCAGGTTTCTCTCCCTCATTTTTGGAAGACTGATTCTTGAAGCTTCTACATCTTGCTTGTTCAGTCTCCTGCGAGTCCGTGTCAGTCCCTGCCGGTGGTTCCGGAGAGGAAGCCGCCTGCGCCTGGCCGGCCCCTGCCGGTGGTTCCGGAGAGGAAGCCGCCTGCGCCTGGCCGGCCCCTGCCGGTGGTTCCGGAGAGGAAGCCGCCTGCGCCTGGCCGGCCCCTGCCGGTGGTTCCGGAGAGGAAGCCGCCTGCGCCTGGCCGGCCCCTGCCGGTGGTTCCGGAGAGGAAGCCGCCTGCGCCTGGCCGGCCCCTGCCGGTGGTTCCGGAGAGGAAGCCGCCTGCGCCTGGCCGGCCCCTGCCGGTGGTTCCGGAGAGGAAGCCGCCTGCGCCTGGCCGGCCCCTGCCGGTGGTTCCGGAGAGGAAGCCGCCTGCGCCTGGCCGGCCCCTGCCGGTGGTTCCGGAGAGGAAGCCGCCTGCGCCTGGCCGGCCCCTGCCGGTGGTTCCGGAGAGGAAGCCGCCTGCGCCTGGCCGGCCCCTGCCGGTGGTTCCCGGAGAGGAAGCCGCCTGCGCCTGGCCGGCCCCTGCCGGTGGTTCCGGAGAGGAAGCCGCCTGCGCCTGGCCGGCCCCTGCCGGTGGTTCCGGAGAGGAAGCCGCCTGCGCCTGGCCGGCCCTTGCCGGTGGTTCCGGAGAGGAAGCCGCCTGCGCCTGGCTGTTAGCAGTCCTGGTGAGGGGGCCTGTAAACATCACCACGCTGGCAGGACTAGCAGGCTTCCCCTCAGCATACTTCTCCAGAGTGATGAAAGACTGGCGACGACTGTTGGTTTTCTGAGGCGTCCCTGAGACCATGTCAGAGCCGCCAGAGACGTCAGGGCTGGTGTCCTCTCTGGTCTCCACAGCAGAGTCTTCCTTCAATAAAACATCCTCATTGACATCCTCCTCCATGGAAATGTCTGCAGACTCGGGAAGTAACTCATCAGCAGGCTTATCCTCTCCCTTTGCAGATTCTGTTGTCTCATTGGTTGGACTGATATATTCCTGGGTATCGTCAGCAACGTCCTCCCCCATTTCCATGTTTTCTTCTGGAACCTGTGAAGAAAAGAACGGAGGAGACATTTGTATTTGGGGATTTTCACTTTCATTTGAAGAAAAGGCCTGTTGGCTTTGAAGGCACCCATATGTGTTCAATCAAAAGAAAACCGTATATTGGGGCAAATAATGACATTTCAGACCTCGGGGGGGGGTAAATGTAACAATGAATAGCTTGTGTTGTTAATTTCTCTTTACCTCTGCTTTAACCTCATCCTTTTCAGCATCTTCGGCTTGTTCAACTGCTGGAAATTTGTCCCTGTAAAAGAAATGCATGTTTTAAACATTGGGTCCCCCACGAAGCAATCATTCTTTCTTCATAGATCTGTGTTATTCAGTGTAACGGTAGCAGTCAACAAGTACTTACAGTGATTCCTCCTGACTCTGTGTGTACTGGGTGAAGGCCGTGGTATCAAGGGAAGCATCCAGGTTGTTGTACATGGCAGGAATGTCAACCCTTTCAAATAAAACCCATACAAAAGCTTTGTTACTAGAAAGTGAGAAGAAGCATTTCTATAACTTCTAGTTTGTCTAAATTAAGGCTCCCTGAGAAAAATAAAAAAGTATTCAAGGGACTTTGTGGTTAAATAAAGATAGCTGATTTGCTTGAAACGGACCTTTTGGTTCTCTTGACCTCTTTCTGGTGCTCGGTGAGGACTCTCTCCTTGGTCTCGGGGGGGATGAACACAAAGTCTATAGAGGCCTGCTCCTCCAGTTCCTCTCTACGAGGCGGCTTGGGAGAGCCAAAGTCGAGCTTCATCTGTTGGGGAGGGAATAGAAGTCATCTCCAATATGTAAATAAGAAAATATATTTCTTAACACTTCCACATTGTGGTTGCTACCATAATCCTGAATGAATCGTGAATAATGATAGAAAGTTAAGACGCACAGATATCATACCCCCCAAAGACATGCTAACCTCTCACCATTACAATAACAGGGGGGTATGATATTTATGCCTCTAACTTTCTCACTAATCATTATTCACGATTCATTCAGGATTATGTCTAATCGTAGAAACCAAATTAATGTAGAAGTGTTAAGAAACATTCTCTTATTTATAATAAAAGTGACTAAAGGTGAATCCGAAGTGCTGGAGTACAGAGCCAAAACAACAAAACAAATTGTCAATGACCCAATACCTTTGGAGCTCGCTGTATATGAAAGCTACCTAGCTTATCTGGCTCAAACTGGCACTGTAATAACTGCCAATTTATAAAGGGCTTCAATAAATGTGATTGGTGCGTTCTGAGAATGGAGAACTAAATAAAACTGGTCCTTACCGAGACAGGCTTGCATGTCTTGGAGCTCCTGTCCATCTCTCCAACCCTCACCAGTAGAGAGTCTCTCTTCACCCCAGGAGTCACCTGCACTCCACTCACCTTGGTCTCCAGCTGAGAGCTCTCACTCTGCACACACACCCAGAACATAATCCAAGGATTAGTATACCTTTCTGCTTAGATTTGACTTATTCAACAGGGAAAACACTCACTGAGTACTGTCCACTGAGTTCATCTGGAACTTCAACAGACTGAAAGCCAGGTAGGAGGATAGGAGTGTTCTGCTTCACCTGGCTCAACACTGGCCTGGAAACAGAAAGAAGCACGAGCAAAAATGATTAGTCCAGACCTAGATTAAGCCGAACACTTAATGAAAACCTGATCATTAGTTTAGGTCCAGACCTAGATCAAGCCTAATGCTGACCTAAAACACTTATAATGGATATAAACAAAACATTATTTGGCTCAAACTTTAACTTCTAAATGTAGATTCTTACTTGAGTTCTTCTGGGTAGACGAGGACCAAAGCGTTAGCGAAGGTTGCGTTCCAGAACTGTGTGACGAGGGAGCGGATGTGCTTTCGCCGGTGGAGGAACAGGACACAGAGCAGGGGGGACAGCAGGGACAGCAGCTCATCATCATAGGCCAGGGCGGAACATGTCTGCAGGCAGCCCAACACATCAACCAGGAGCTTCTCCAGCTGAAGGAACGGGGACACGACCACCCAGACAAAAAGGATTGGTTAAAGAGCTGAAGCTTGCAAAGAAAGCATAGCCAATACTTCTATAATATTAGTGCAGTAGTTTATATAGAGAAACATTTCAAATCAAATCTTATTTGTCACATGCACTGAATACAACAGGTGTAGACCTTACAGTGAAATTAGTGACTGTACGTTTGTTTATCCCATGTGTAACTCTTTGCATTGCTTTATCTCGGCCAGGTCGCAGTTGTAAATGAGAACTTATTTTCATCTGGCCTACCGGGTTAAATAAAGGTGGGGGAAAAATGCTTACTTACAAGCCCTTAACCAATAATGCAGATCAAGAATTAGAGTTAAGAAAATATTTACAAAATAGAAAGTAACAAAACAACGAGGTTCTATACAGGGGGTACCAGTACCGAGTCAATGTGTGGGGGTACAGGTTAAGCTGTTAAGGAGACTTTTGGACAAAAAGAAAATAGTAAACATTTGAACACACCTTTGCTCCAAGACTTGAGGTGGATTTCGGCTGCTCATTTGGAGTCCTCCCGGGCTGTTCATAGAGGGCTGTGAGGGGCAGTGTGAGAGAGGCCAGGGCCTCCTGGATGGCTGTAGCCAGGGCCAGATTAGAGAACAGGGTAGAGAGGATGGAGACCAGGGCCAGGCCTGTACCCTCAGGGACAGTCTCAGGAGACTCAACAGCATTAAAGGCCTCCAGGGCCTGGACCAGCAGGGTCTGGAAGGTAGACAGGTTCCCAAGGGCTTTGCTTTTCTTACGCACCCAGGCCAGAGGGGTATGGGGAGCTGGAAGGCACAGGAAGGTAAGCAAGGCCACTCATGCATACAAAGGATTTCTTTGGCCAAAAGCTTCTGCTTAATGAGATATCTATAGATAGCTTACATTTCATCTTCTGTTGAAACTGTGAAGTGTAGGGAGAGAAGTCAGAACTCTCAACGATGACCAGGAGGATGTTAGCAACCGCATCCAACGTTGACGGAACCTGGAAAAGAATCATAATACAATCAATGAATCTGAACAATGAAAACTATTGTGCAGCAGTATAATATTCTTATTCAAAGGACTAACAATCCCAGTAACAATCCGCTCACCCTCAGGGCCTTCCTGTCCAATAGGGCAGCCATTTTGCCACACAGCTCCTCACAGCAGACATTCTCCTCGGCCGTGGCCACCAGGGCAGAGCAGCAGGCAAACACCTTATACAGCCTGGACCACGTACCCAGCATGGACTTCTGGGTCACCTACAGAGGAAAGGCAGCAAAATCCGTGTTTGAGATTGACCAATGGGGCTTATGTTTGTCCTATTTTGAAATGGAAATGTGCTTTTTGCAAATTCCAACTCTCCCGAGACACCCTCGGAGAGCAGGGCCATGGCCTGCCATTATCAACGCCGCCCCTGGAGCCATTAGGGTTAAGTGCCTTACTCAAGGGCACATCGGAACAAGCAACCTTTCGTTTACTGGTCCATTCACTCGAACTCAGGGTTTCCCCAGACTCGGTCCTCCCAGAGGTGCATGTTTTGTTTTTTCCCCCTAGTACTACACCGCTTATTCAAATAACCAACTCAACATCAAGCATTGACCATTTGAATCAGCTGTGTAGTGCTAGGAGAAAAAAACTAAACATGCACTCCTTGGGGTCCCAAGGACCGAGTTCTGAAAACCCTGCTCAAGTCGCTAGGCTACCAGGCGCCCTTGCAGTGGGACAGTGCATATTTTATCATCAAATCCTCCTGCATTCCAAATAACTACTCTACTGTTCAAAATATGCAAAGCACTGAATTCATTCAGTCGCCAACTTAAAAAAAAAAAAAATCCTAAAGCATGGCAATCCACAGAATCTCTGAGACTCACATGTGGCAGGGCGTTGCCAGGTAGCAGGTGTGTGATGGGGAACATCAGGGCAGTGTGAACAGCACTGAAGTTGTGCTCCAGAGCATCCCCTTGGTTCACCTCATTGGTCTGTCAGGGAGGGAGAAAAACCTTATTAAAAACAATCTCTATTTGTGAAACACATAGGTTAATAATAATTATAATAGTAGTTTGTGTCCACTTGGTGGAATTAGTCTTGCATCAAACAAGCACCATATTCAGTGCAGTTACAGGACATGTATTTACAGTGTCCACTTCATACCTGTGTGATGGTAACAGTCAGTGGGTTGACCACCACACTCCACATCCTCCACAGCTGTTCCTTATTCCCCAGAGTCCCGGCGCTGCGCCCCACCGCCCCCAGGACCGCCTCCCCAAATGCCAGAGGGGACGTGAGGCCGGAGAGACCACAGCTCACTAGGGTCTCTAAACACAGGAAAAACCTGCGGGGTGCAGAGACAGCTCAAATAGGACAGGAACAAGATACACTATGTGGACAACAACTAAAAAGTATGTGGACACCCCTTCAAATGAGTGGATTTGGCCATTTCAGCTACACCCATTACTGACAGGTGTATAGAATCGAGCACACAACCATACAATCGCCATTGGCAGTAGAAAGGCACGTACTGAACAGCTCAGTTTGTCAAATCTATGCCCTGCAAGAACGTCCCCGGTCAACTGCAAGTGCTGTTTTTGTGAAGTAGGAACATCTTGGACCAACAACGGCTCAGCTATGAAGTGGTAGGCCACACAAGCTCACAGAACGGGAACACCAACTGCTGAAACGTGTAAAAAATAGTCTGTCCTCGGATGCAACACCGACTAAAGAGTTCCAAACTGTCTCTGGAAGCAACGTCAGCACAAGAACGGTTCGTCGGGAGTTTAATGAAATGGGTTTTCATGGCCGAGCACACAAGCCTAAGACCATCATGCGCAATGCCAAGCGTTGGCTGGAGTGGTGTAAAGCCATTGGCCTCTGGAGCAGTGGAAACGCGTCCTCTGGAGTGATGAATCACGCGTCACCATCGGCAGTCTGATGGACGAATCTGGGTTTGGCGGATGCCAGGAGAACGCTACCTGCCCCAATGCATAGTGCCAACTGTAAAGTTTGGTTTAGGAGGAATAATGGTCTGGGGCTGTTTTTCCTGGTTTGGGCTCCTTAGTTCCAGTGATGGGAAATCTTAAATGCTACAGCATACAATGACATTCAAATCAAATTTCATTTGTCACGTGACAAATACAACAGGTGTAGTAGACCTTACAGTGAAATGCTTACTTACAGGCCCTTAACAATGCAGTTAAGAAAAATATGTGTTAAAGTATTTACTAAAATAAACTGTACAAATATATATATTTTTATAATTAAAGAGCAACAATATAACAGTAGCGAGGCTATGTATTAGTACAGAGTCAATGTGGTTGAGGTAATATGTACATGCAGGTTGAGGTAAAGTGGCTATGCATAGATAATAAACAGTAGCAGCAGCATAAAAATGGGGCTGGAGGGGGGGGTTCAATGAAAATAGTCTGGTGGCCATTTGATTAGCTGTTCAGCAGTCTTATGGCTTGGGGGGGTAGAAGCTGTTTAGAAGCCTCTTGGACCTAGACTTGGTGCTCCGGTACGGCTTGCCGTGCGGTAGCAGAGAGAACAGTCTATGACAAGGGTGGCTGGAGTGTTTGGCCATTTTTAAGGCCTTCCTCTGACACCGCCTGGTATAGAGGTCCTGGATGGCAGGAAGCTTGGCACCAGTGACGTACTGGGCCGTACGCACTACCCTCTCTAGTGCCTTGCAGTTGGAGGCCGAGCAGTTGCCATACCAGGCAGTGACGCAAAAAGATTTGGCATGGGTCCTCAGATCCTCAAAAAATTCTACAGGTGCAGGATGCTCTCGATGGTGCAGCTGTAGAATTTTTTGAGGATCTGAGGACCCATGCCAAATCTTTTCAGTCTCCTAAGGGGGAATAGGTGTTATCGTGCCCTCTAAAGATTCTAGACGATTCTGTACTTCCAACTTTGTGGCAACAGTTTGGGGAAAGCCCTTTCCTGTTTCAGCAAGACAACACCCCCGTGCACAAAGCGAGGTCCATACAGAAATGGTTTGTCGAGATCAACGTGGAAGAACTTGACTGGCCTGCACAGACCCTGAACTCAACCCCATCGAACAGCTTTGGGATGAATTGGAACGCAGACTACGAGCCAGGCCATCACCCAACATCAGTTCCTGACCTCACGAATGCTCTTGTGGCTGAATAAGTCCCCGCAGCAATGTTCCAACATCTAGTGGAAAGCCTTCCCAGAAGAGTGGGGGATGTTATTGCAGCAAAAGGGGGACCATGTCCATATTAATGCCTATGGTTTTGAAGATGTTCGACAAGCAGATGTCCACATATTTTTGTAGTGTCCCGTGTGGCTCAGTTGGTAGAGCATGGCGCTTGCAACACCAGGGTTGTGGGTTTGATTCCCACAGGGGACCAGTATTAACAAATATGAAAGTGTATGCACTCACGTAAGTTGCTCTGGATAAGCACGTCTGTGAAATGACAAATGTAGTGTGTGATGAGTTTTGCCTACCTTCCTGAATGCACTGAATGGGAGTCATTATGGATGAGATGGTCTGCTAAATGACTAATATGTAAATATATTCCCAAGCATAGGAACACACTGGGATACTCCGTTCTATGTATTCTTCAGATTCACTACATATTCTATGCACACTGTTCATAATGTCTACACATCCCACACACAGAACTCAGACATTGTCCGTCCTTATATTTCTTCATTCAATATTTCTTTAAATATTTTTACAACTTTTTAATATTCGTGTGTGTAAATTTTGCTACACCCGCAATAACATCCACAACCAATAACATTTGATTTGACGAATGCTGGTTGCAAAAAACTCAAGGAACAATTATTTTAGTTTCAAGTTCTTGGAAGTGGTAAGCCCCAGGAGACATTTGTTTCTGGTTGGACAGAGGAAAAGAACAGAATTCACTTAAGGGGAAACCGACCTCTCATCTTCTACGAACCCTCCCACCAGACTGCTGTTGTAGAACAGGAGAATCAGGAACAGAGCCGGAGTTCCCTGGGGGCAGAAATGGAGGAGTAAGAGAAGAGACCAAGTAACCAAACCAGGCCAAGGACCACACAGCATTCAGAACACTAATTGAGTAACACAGACATTTCCTAAGAGCCCCATATCAAAGACTGCAGGATGTTAATTTACACTGCCCTAGAGAATACATCTTTATAGAGCAGGTTACAGGGTTGTCATCATAAGTGTCTACAGCCATGTATCAAGTAAAATCAGCTTTCATGGGTCCGATTTATTTCAGATTTATCATTTGCAACAAAGGACAGAGCCAGAACTAGCAGGGAGCGACTGGATGGACAGATTGGGTTACATCATTTACATTTAAATACAATGTCCAGGAAGAGAGAAGCTAGACACTCACGTTCAAAAGATCCATTTTGCCCACTTGGTAAGAGGCAGATCCCAGTATCCTTTGAGGGATACCCTTCACTGTCATTTCCAGCAGACTCTGCATACAGAGAAACAAGGGAAAGAATACAAGGAAAGGGTTAAACAGGCTTAAATAAACAAAGAGGAGCATTTTAGGACATTGAGTTCCTCAATGCAACATGACCCACTAACACAGGCTAGCAGCAGACAAGCAGACCTGTTTGAAGCATAGAGATAGGTCTTACCAGAGCCCTGTGTGCAGGGAGGGCCTCTGAGGAGATGATGCTCTGTAGAGCCTGTAGCAACAGGGGGAGGAGCTCAGAGCCCTGGCGCTCTTTCTTATGGCCAGCTGTCACATAAAAGGTACAAGGGACAGGAGGATAGACGTTTGAAGACACCAGGGCGTTTTCTCAAGTCACCTTTCCTCAAATCCACACTCCGAGCCACCTCAAAACGCATTGGCGGAAAAGGTCAGAGGGGAGGGACTTTGGATTTTCTCATCGAACACATTTTGAACAGTAGAAACTAAACATAGAAAATAATTTGTCATTTCTTTGGATGGTCATTACTGGGGACTGGCCCCTCAGATTTCATTCCTCGTCATAGTGGTTCCAAACCCGAAGGTCCGCTCAGACTTAAACTGATGACAGTGGGGTTGGACCTGTGGTGGGGGAGGCTTGGGTCTTTCAGCTCCAACACCTGACAGACAGGACCCAGGCCCAGCTGTGGTACTCTGTGTGGGGCTGCAGGGCTGACCCATGGCAGGAAGGGTCAGCCAACTGAGCAGCAGCCACAGAACATTGACCATTTTTAGCTAACTAAATGAAGATGGAGTGAGGTTAAACTGTACAGCATTAATTATCCAGCAGAGTGGGGCACGCAGCTTGGGGCTCCATCACTCCTATATTCCAGTAATAGCACATTTTTCACTGGTCAACTTATCACCAAACCCTTAAATTTGTTGAATTAGTTGTGCCAGTGTTACAATACATGAAGTAGGTAGAACGGCTGGGGACGCTGTAGGAGAGGATTGAGAAACACTTAGGAGGAGTTAGCCAAGGCTGAAACTAACTGATGAGTGACTTAGGTTAGTGTTTCCTGGATGGCCTGCAGGCTTACATCATGATGGGATTTATTCTCTAACTCTAATCACTAACAGGCCCTCCACTGTTTAACAGCATGCAATCTGTTCTGTGGGGGGTGATGTGGTTGACTTTGGCTGGTACTCACCAGCATCAATCGTTGTGATTACGAAACTGACAAGGTTCCTCCATATAAGGGCAAGCAAGGCATCTGCAGGGGAGAGAGAACACGCAAGTCACCCCACATGAAGTGGCCGTCATTCAAACCCCTACGCATGCACTTCTACACAAAACACACAATTCTTCCTTCCAACTCCCCCTCTACCCCACGCAGTGACTCTCAGAAACTGTTTCCACATCACTCGTCCATGTGAGGGAGCCCCTCTAAGCTAGCAAGTCAAGCCAGAGCTATCCTATCCCCTTTGTGGCGAGAGCACTGAGCATGAACACGCACATCTCTAGAGGCTAGCGCCTCGGCTCCTTGAGAAAGGCCAGCTGAAGTCATTTTCATTGTAGCACAATAACCTTGATGCTGTGAATAGGTTTGTTCTTTTAGTTCCTCATTCCTACAGAACATTTAAATTACGCTAGACAGGGTAACTATGAGAGGATTATAGTATACCACTACATCATAGAGGTGGGATTTGGGCTCCTACAATGTGAATGGTATAGGAGGGTCTGAAATTGTTGTTTTTCATAGTGGCAGGAAGTTAGGCCTACATGTTTCCTAACTGGACTACAGTGGATTTGTGCCCTCTTCCTGACTAGCTAACTGGCAGTGGAAGAACCTGATACACACTCCGAGGCTGGCTCTGAACATGTTTGGAATAGTCAGCCATTATGGCTGCCATAGAGCCTATGCTAATATAATTTGCATTGAGTTACTTGAGGGCAGGTAGGTACCTGGGGCGTCTTTGCCGATGCAGATGAAGCTGTCGCGGACTGCGGAGATAAGCAAAGAGCCGTGCTTGGTGAAGGAGGGGGGGCTGGACAGGAAGGGGTGAACCAGAGGTTCTGCCAAAACAATACAGGAGAGTCATTTCAGAGAACCAGGCAAGCCGTTTCCAACTGGAACATATTTATCTGATGCATAAATCGTTTATTTAAATTTTATTTATTAACTAGGCAAGTCAGTTAAGGACAAATTCTTATTTACAATGACGACCTAGAAAAGGCAAAAGGCCTCCTGCGGAGACGGTGGATTAAAAATACAATACAAATATTGGACAGAACACATCACAACAAGAGACACCAAAATATAAAGAGAGACCTAAGACAACATAGCAAGGCAGCAACACATAACACAACATGGTAGCAGCACAACATGGTAGCAGCACAAAATATGGTACAAACATTGGGCAAAGACACCACCACAAAGGGCAGGAAGGTAGAGACAACAATACATCACACAAAGCAGCCACAACTATCAGTAAGAGTGTCCATGATTGAGTCTTTGAAGAGATTGAGATAAAACTGTCCAGTTTGACTGTTTGTAGTAGCTCGTTCCAGTCGCTAGCAGCAGAGAACTGAAAAGACGAGCGACCCAGGGATTTGCGCGCTTTGGGGAACTTTAACAGAATGTGACTGGCAGAACGGGTGTTGTATGTGGAGGATGAGGGCTGCAGTAGGTAGAGAGGGGAGTGAGGCCTAGGTTTACTGTAAAGCCATTGGCATGTGTGAAAGGTGTCATCCAGCTGTAATACAAATACGGGTTTCTGTGTAGTGTGGCGAGGCTTGTGAAATGCATGTAAAATAAATTGTGATGTGAATTAAATCGCCTCTACAGCTAGCGACTGGAACGAGCTGCTACAAACTCAAACTGGACCATTTTTATCTCAATCTCTTCATTCAAAGACTCAATCACGGACACTCTTGTAGCTGCATTGTGTGATGTATTGTTGTCTCTACCTTCTTGCCCTTTGTGCCGTTGTCTGTGCCCAATAATGTTTGTACCCCGTTTTGTGTTGCTGCCATGCTGTGTCGTCTTAGGTCTCTCTTTTGTAGTGTTCTCTCGTCGTAATGCATGTTTTGTCCTATATTTTTAATCCCAGCCGCCGTCGCCGCCAAAGGCTTTTTGCCAGGCCGTCATTGTAAATAAGAATTTGTTCTTAACTGACTTGCCTAGTTAAATAAAAGTACAAATATATCGGAAGTTTACATACACAACTTAGGTTGGAGTCATTAAAACTCATTTTCAACCACTCCACAAATTTCTTGTTAACAAACTATAGTTCTGGCAGGTCAGTTAGGACATCTACTTTGTGCATGACACAAGTCATTTTTCCAACAATTGTTTACAGACAGAATATTTCACCTATAATTCACTGTATCACAATTCCAGTGGGTCAGAAGTTCACATACACGACGTTGACTGTGCCTTTAAACAGCTTGGAAAATTCCAGAAAATGACGACATGGCTTTAGAAGCTTCTGATAGGCTAATTGACATCATTTGAGTCAATTGGAGGTGTACCTGTGGATGTATTTCAAGGCCTACCTTCAAACTCACTGCCTTTTTGCTTGACATCATGGGAAAAATCAAAAGAAATAAGCCAAGATCTCAGAAAAAAAAATTGTAGACGTCCACAAGTCTGGTTCATCCTTGGGAGCAATTTCCAAATCCCTGAAGGTACCACATTCATCTGTACAAACAATAATACGCAAGTATAAACACCATGGGACCACGCAGCCGTCATACCGCTCAGGAAGGAGACGCGTTCTGTCTCCTAGAGATTAACGTACTTTGGTGCGAAAAGTGCAAATCAATCCCAGAACAACAGCAAAGGACCTTGTGAAGATGCCGAGGAAACAGGTTTTTTAAAAACTAGCTGTATCCACGGTAAAACGAGTCCTATTTCAACAACCTGAAAGGACGCTCAGCAAGGAAGAATCCACTGCTCCAAAACCGCCATAAAAAGGCCAGACTACGGTTTGCAACTGCACATGGGGACAAAGATCATACTTTTTGGAGAAATGTCCTCTGGTCTGATGAAACAAAAATATAACCGTTTGGCCAAAATGACCATCGTTATGTTTGGAGGAAAAGGGGGGGGCTTGCAAGCCGAAGAACACCATCCCAACCGTAAAGCACGGGGGTGGCAACATGTTGTGGGGGTGCTTTGCTGCAGGAGGGACTGGTGCACTTCACAAAATAGATGGCATCATGAGGTAGGAACATTATGTGGACATATTGAAGCAACATCTCAAGACATCAGTCAGAAAGTTCAAGCTTAGTTGCAAATGGGTCTTCCAAATGGACAATGACCCCAAGCATACTTCCAAAGTTGTGGCAAAATGGCTTAAGGACAACAATGTCAAGGTATTGGAGTGGCCATCACAAAGCCCTGACCTCAATCCCATAGAACATGTGTGGGCAGAACTGGAAAAGCATGTGCTAGCAAGGCGGCCTACAAACCTGACTCAGTTACACCAGCTCTGTCAGGAGGAATGGGCCAAAATTCACCCAACTTATTGTGGGAGGCTTGTGGAAGGCTACCTGAAACGTTTGACCCAAGTTAAGCAATTTGAAGGCAATGCTACCAAATTGATAAAATACTAAATTGAGTGTATGTAAACTTCTGATCCACTGGGAATGTGATGAAAGAAATAAAAGCTGAAATAATTCTCTATTATTCTGACATTTCACATTATTAAAATAAAGTGGTGATCCTAACTGACCTAAGACAGGGAATTTTTACATGGATTAAATGTCAGGAATTGTGAAAAACTGAGTTTAAATGTATTTGGCTAAGGTCTATGTAAACTTCTGACTTCAACTGTATATATTAAACATTTACAAACATCACTGAGTACTGATTAACGACTGAGACTGTGACATCATTACATGAATAATTTAGCTCTTAACTTCTTGGTGACAGGGGGCAGTATTTTCACGTCCGGATGAAATGCATGCCCAAATTCAACTGCCTGCTACTCATCCCCAGAAGATAAGATATGCATATTATTAGTATATTTTGATAGAAACTTCAGAGTGTTTTCTAAAACTGTTTGAATCATGTTTGTGAGATTAACATAACTTATGTAGCAGACAAAACCCAGAGGAAAAACCATTCCAATATATTTTGTTTTAGGTCACTCTTTTCAATGGGTTTTCATTGGGAATCCAGATTTCTAAAGGGACCTTCTTGCAGTTCCTACCGCTTCCACTGGATGTCACCAGTCTTTAGAAATTGGTTGAGGTTTTTCCTTTGTGTAATGAAGAACCCCTGTTCAAAACGAGGGTCACTTCAAGTGTACTGTTTGTTAGAGGCGCGTGACTAGAAAGGTAGCGTCAGTTTGTTTTCTTCCTGTATTGAACACAGATCATCCAGTCTTCAATTTGATCGATTATTTACGTTAAAAAATACCTAAAGTTGTATTACAGAAGTAGTTTGAAATGTTTTGGCAAAGTTTTACAGGTAACTTTTGAGATATTTTGTAGTCACGTTGCGCAAGTTGGAACCGGTGTTTTTATGGATCAAACGCGCCAAATAAATGGACATTTTGGATATATAGACGGAATTAAATCGAACAAAAGGACCATTTGTGATGTTTATGGGACATATTGGAGTGCCAACAGCAGAAGCTCAAAGGTAAGGCATGATTTATATTTTTATTTCTGCGTTTTGTGTCGCGCCTGCAGGGTTGAAATATGTTCTCTCTTGTTTACGGAGGTGCTATCCTCAGATAATAGCATCATTTGCCTTTGCCGAAAAGCCTTCTAGAAATCTGACATGCTGGATTCACAACACGTGTAGCTTTAATTTGGTATCTTACATGTGTGATTTCATGAAAGTTTGATTTTTATACTAATTTAATAGAATTTGGCGCTCTGCATTTTCTCTGGCTTTTGGCCAAGTGGGACGCTACCGTCCCACATATCCCAGAGAGGTTAACCAGATCGACTTCATTCAGTGCATTCAACTAAAGTAGGTAAAACCACCACGTCTCTCACCCAGGCTGAGCGTCAGTTGGTTCTTGGCAGCGGCGGCGGTGACCTCTGACCCCATAAAGTAGTGCAGCAGCATCTCTAATCCCAGCAGCTGTATAGAGGGGTAGGCCTGGCCCGCCACCACACTGCAGTTCAGGCTCAGACGGGGCATCACCGTAGGGCTGGAGAAGGCTGGGGCACCTGGTGGGGCGAGGGACAGAGCAACAAAGGTGAACAAATTCCGTTATCAATTAAAAAGTGACATTTAGAACATGTTTACATCCAACGTTTCCACAATTATCTGGTGGCACTTTTCAGGTAAATCCAAGATGACCATTCAAGAGAGCTTTTCTATGTTCTGCATTCTAGGTAGGAGAATTATATAATGAAATGACATACTTGTATCACACATGCATGCAAATTATGAAAACCAACAGCTAGAAGCAGTCAATGTTCCATAGTACTAGCAAAGAGAAAAGACAATGGAAGACAGTAAGACATGAATAGTTGTAGGTATAGTGGTCCCCACAGTAAGACTACCAGTTTTGTGTGTACTGGTCCCCACAGCACTGTTCTGAATGGAGCTCCGGGCTGGAGTAGTTGGGAAGGCAGAGTCAGTGCCCAGGGTGCACTGGAGGAGAGGAACACCAACCTGACAACACATCAAGACTATTGGTCAGCAACACAAGACTATTGGTCAGCAACACAAGACTATTGGTCAGCAACACAAGACTATTGGTCAACAACACAAGACTATTGGTCAGCAACACAAGACTATTGGTCAGCAACACAAGACTATTGGTCAGCAACACAAGACTATTGGTCAGCAACACAAGACAGCTCTCGAGCAGGCCATTTCCAATCACAAAACAATGATAACACTATCCACCTCTCACACAAGATGACAATTTATGACAAGATCGAATCTCAAACTTAATTTCAATTACATTTTATAATAGGCCTAATTTATTAACTTAATCTCGTTCCTTCATAACAAATCCTGCTTGGATTCTGAATGCATCAAGTCCTGCTTGGATTCTGAATGCATCAAATCCTGCTTGGATTCTGAATGCATCAAATCCTGCTTGGATTCTGAATGCATCAAATCCTGCTTGGATTCTGAATGCATCAAATCCTGCTTGATTCTGAATGCATCAAATCCTGCTTGATTCTGAATGCATCATTCTGAATGCATCAAATCCTGCTTGATTCTGAATGCATCAAATCCTGCTTGATTCTGAATGCATCAAATCCTGCTTGGATTCTGAATGCATCAAATCCTGCTTGGATTCTGAATGCATCAAATCCTGCTTGGATTCTGAATGCATCAAATCCTGCTTGGATTCTGAATGCATCAAATCCTGCTTGATTCTGAATGCATCAAATCCTGCTTGGATTCTGAATGCATCAAATCCTGCTTGATTCTGAATGCATCAAATCCTGCTTGGATTCTGAATGCATCAAATCCTGCTTGGATTCTGAATGCATCAAATCCTGCTTGGATTCTGAATGCATCAAATCCTGCTTGGATTCTGAATGCATCAAATCCTGCTTGGATTCTGAATGCATCAAATCCTGCTTGGATTCTGAATGCATCAAATCCTGCTTGGATTCTGAATGCATCAAATCCTGCTTGGATTCTGAATGCATCAAATCCTGCTTGGATTCTGAATGCATCAAATCCTGCTTGGATTCTGAATGCATCAAATCCTGCTTGGATTCTGAATGCATCAAATCCTGCTTGGATTCTGAATGCATCAAATCCTGCTTGGATTCTGAATGCATCAAATCCTGCTTGATTCTGAATGCATCAAATCCTGCTTGATTCTGAATGCATCAAATCCTGCTTGATTCTGAATGCATCAAATCCTGCTTGGATTCTGAATTCATCAAGTCCTGCTTGGATTCTGAATGCATCAAGTCCTGCTTGGATTCTGAATGCATCAAGTCCTGCTTGGATTCTGAATGCATCAAATCCTGCTTGATTCTGAATGCATCAAATCCTGCTTGATTCTGAATGCATCAAATCCTGCTTGATTCTGAATGCATCAAATCCTGCTTGATTCTGAATGCATCAAATCCTGCTTGATTCTGAATGCATCAAATCCTGCTTGGATTCTGAATGCATCAAATCCTGCTTGGATTCTGAATGCATCAAATCCTGCTTGATTCTGAATGCATCAAGTCCTGCTTGGATTCTGAATGCATCAAGTCCTGCTTGGATTCTGAATGCATCAAGTCCTGCTTGGATTCTGAATGCATCAAATCCTGCTTGGATTCTGAATGCATCAAATCCTGCTTGGATTCTGAATGCATCAAATCCTGCTTGGATTCTGAATGCATCAAATCCTGCTTGGATTCTGAATGCATCAAATCCTGCTTGGATTCTGAATGCATCAAATCCTGCTTGGATTCTGAATGCATCAAGTCATGTTTGATAATTCGGCATTAACGTAACAAAACCCTTTATAGGCATTTTTCCACAAAAACATTCAAACGGACACATAATATCAAACCAATACAAATGAAAATCCCTTTTTGTACCTGTTCAAAGTGTGCAGGCAGGTTGGGTCCCAGTTTGACCACCAGGTACCACCAGACCTCCAGCTTGGTGAGCAGCAGGGCCTCAGTCCTCACCTGGATGGAGCGGAGGGGCTGCAGCAGTAACTTCAGCCGCTTGGCACTGCACAGGATCTCTACAGCACGGGAGACAGGTCAGTCAATCACTTTGCAAAGAATCTGACACTCTGAATAGACTATACAGTCTAATCTAATCCGAGTAAGTGTTCTCTACAGGAAAGAGCGCATGAAGAGAGAGTGGAGTGGATGTTAAGAGCATTTAGTTTGCCACACACTTTCTGTTGTACAGCCAACCATTAAGTTCTGTCTAAACGAAGCAACCGGTCAAAAACACGTGAAGAAGTAATGGCACTCTGTTGTATTGTGTGTTTCCCACCTGGATTGAGGGAGAAGTTGTCTATGAGGCTCTTCCAGGCGATGAAGGCGATCTTCTTGATGTTGGGGGAGGAGCTACGGAAGCCCAGTTCCTCCAGGCCAAGCAGGGAGTTGATGAAGGGACCACCTCTATGGAGCAGCTGGGGGATCAGGCGAAAGACTGACTGTCAATGGTCATAGACAAGGACATGTGTCTTTTCCCAACTCTCCACCGATACAAGGTGTGGAGGAACCAATAGTGTCGTATGAAATTAATTCATTACACTCCTGAGAGCCTTACATGTAAGCATCTCCTGAGGATTCAAACCATGCAGCCTCACCTTCCCTAGGAGCCTGACAAACAACGGCCAGAGTTTCAGAACATTGGTCTCGTTCTTCGTAGAGAACAGTTTCTGGAGCTCTGGGATGAGTTTCTGGAGCGAAACAAGAACAACTGTCAGATTGTGAAGAAATTAGCATCAAAAGAGTTTCTGAACCTTCCATTTATCCAAAGCAACTTACTAAAAACATATGCACTCACTGTATTGTAAGTGTGTGTGAGTGGCAGACAGTAGAGGGCAGTGCCATGTATTTAGATATAATCATGTAAATACATATGGCTCTAGTAGAGAGTATAAAGACACTCACAGAGGACATGATGGGTTCTATGATGGCTGCCACCTCTTTCTGTTTCTCCATTAGTAGAGGCAGACCCATTTCCAGGGCTGCTGCCGCCCGCAGGCGCACTTTAGAGGCTGAGTGGACCACCAGAGGGATGACCAGCTTGGCCCACTGCACTGCACACTCACCCATCTGGGCTGGGGTCTGGTCCAGCAGCCTACACACAGACAGAGGGGCAAGACAGAGAAAGAGCTGATGATCACTGAAATACTGTCAAGACAGTATTTTCCAGACCAGAGAGCTATGAGCACTATACAAAACAGATACAATGTTAAGCAAGGTAGACTACAATAACATCCATTTGCTTAGTGGCAGGGTTATCATACTGAACCATTAAATTGTGCATTCCTAAATGAGAGTCATAGCCAATCAAAGCTATTGATTCCAGGGTAGGAGAGTACATGTACAAAAACTGGGTGTTTTTGTTTACCTTATGATAACATTCAACGACTCATGCTCTATGACAACAGACTGGATGTCTTCTCTAGTCCGTACACACTCCAGGGTTCTCAGAATATCTGGCACCATCTTGGCCACCACCTCTGGAGGGAAGTTCTGTTTGGAGATGACCCATAACGCTCTGGTGCATGTGTTCTTGTCTGTAGACTTCACCACCAGAGAGGAAAGAGCTGACAGTAGCTCCTCTGCAAAATTAGCTGGAGAAAGCCAAAGAAAACCCTGTTTCAAATGATGTGATCTCCATTCTTACCAGGCTTATTTAACTTTTAATGGAGAATCTGAATTGCTGATTTTTATCCATCAGTTAAACAAGTCCCATGTAAACATGAAGAATTCTACTTGTTCAGTACCTGGGATAGCTGAGACGACATTGGCATGGAACACACAGAACCCCAGGGCCTGTAGTGCAGCCTGGCTCAGCTCTGCATTCTGACTGGCGATATGGGTCTAAAACAACATGACAAAAACATAACATTCATGACAATCCTTTAGTCAACGAGATGTTCACATTTTTCCTTCAGAAATCTCCTTCATATAAAGCATGCACTCACCTGGAAAGTTCTACCCAAACGTGAAAAGTTCTTTACAACAGCAGGGAGAAACTGTGTTCCATCATCCCCACTGAGACGACTGAAGACAAAGCAGAGCCAGCATTTAGGATGGAAACAGACGTCTTTATAAGTGTTGCAGATCTACCCACTACCTCAGCTCATTAGAGAAAAACATACACCTGACATGCATATCGATCAGCATCTAGGGATAACGAGGTCATCATAGGCTGCCTATGTCCATCTAAAGCACCTACTTGACAATGGTGAGGTAGGCGTCTGTCTGCTCCGGCTGTCCGGCTGTGATATCCTCCAGAGATTCCAGCAGAGGGAGGAGACTGGAGCTGGTCAGGGGCACTGTCGCCATCATCCTGGTTCCTCTCACACCTAGGGCTGTGGTGATCATAAAATGATCAGCCGGTGATTGTCATGCAAATAACTACCTGTCTCACGGTACTTAACGTTAATTAACAAACAAGGTCATAGCATTTCCTGGCTTTCAGGCATAGCCTACAAGACACTGATGCAGACCTTTGGAACATCTACATTTAAAAAAGTAAATAAATCAATTTAATATAGCCCAAACCATCACAATAAATCCATTATTTATTTTAGACAGGTCTAAAAAATACAAAGAAAATGTCAGCCATTTCTGTCATCCTTATGTTAGGCCCTGATCTGGCTATGTCATATGGCTGTGGGCTACACTAGTTCATTTAGCAGACAAGATTCGTGGTATTATTTTACACTTAACAAAAATATAAAATGCCACATGCAAAGTCTTGGTCCCATGTTTCATGAGTTGAAATGAAATATCCCAGACATTTTCCCATACACACACACACATCTCTAATTGTTTTACATCCCTGTTAGTGAGAATATCTTGTTTGCCAAGATAATCCACCCACCTGACAGGTGTGGAAAATCAAGAAGATGGTAGCTGTGGGGTTATGGTGTGGGCAGGCATAAGCTAAAGACAACACACAATTCCATTTTAAATCAATGGAAATTTGAATGCCCAGAGATACCGTGATGAGATCCTGAGGTCCATTGTTGTGCCATTCATCTGCCGCCATCACCTCATGTTTCAGCATGATAATTCACAGCCCCCCCATGTCACAAGGATCTGTACACAGTTCCTGGAAGCTGGAAATGTCCCACTTCTTCCATGGCCTGCATACTCAGACATGTCACCCTTTGAGCATGTTTGGGATGCTCTGGATTGATGGGTAAGACAGCGTTTTCCAGTTCCTGCCAATATCCAGCAACTTTGCACAGCCATTAAAGAAGAGTGGGACAACATTTCACAGGCCAAAATCAAACAGCCTGATCAACTCTATGCGAAGGAGATGTTGCAGTGCATGAGGCAAATGGTGGTCACACCGGATACTGACAGATTCTGATTTACACCCCTAATTGTTTAAGGTGTCTGTGACCTGCATATGGTTATTCCCAGTCATGTGAAATCCATAGATTAGGGCTTAAATAATGCATTTCTATTGACTGAGATCCTTATATGGACTGTAACTCAGTAAAATCTTTGAAATTGTTGCATTTATATTTTTGTTCAGTGTATATTATTTTATAGTAAGAAGAATACAATTGAACATAGCTGATTAAAAGAGAAGAGGTATTATCCCCAAACGATTTCCGAGGGAGAGTATTCTGCCTATATCGAGCATTTGTGTGAGTAGAATTATGGGGCACAGAAGTCACTGGAATTGTGTAATCCAACCAAATTCAAAGTTCAGGCATAGAAGTAATAGATTGGCTTAGTCCACTATAATCCAAAGCAAAAGTTCTGTGTTGAGTGGTTAAACAAACCGGTCCTCCTCCATTTGTTTTTTTACAGCTGTGATACAAACATTAGGCTGTGTTTTCAGTACATTCCAAGGCAGCATGATGCGACACTAATGATGATTTGAAAAAAAAAAGGTGCATGCAAGGACAGAGCTCTGCTGTTTCTTTTGTGCAGGTTGCACACAATTCATCAGTCATTGTCTTTGTACTGTTCCCCCGTGGGAATCGAACCCACAACCCTGGCCTTGCAAGCGCCATGCTCTACCAACTGAGACACACAACATAGTCACTATTTATCATTGTTGGGTCATTGCTACTTCAGTTCGTATTTGGATAATCATTTCCTACTCCAGTTTATATGGACATTATATTCTATTTGTGTCTCTCCTTCTCATAAGACTATTATATGAACAATGTAGTTTTTATTGATCTTTGTCAGAGTAGGCTGTAATTTGTCTAATTAAAAAAGATTCTGCTAATGTCTCCAGTCAAAGTGTAGTAGAAATGCATGAAATGTGTTTATAAAAAGGCCAGAAACTTCTGATATAGCATATACCGTAATTCCTGGACTATTAAGCGCACCTGAATATAAGCCGCACCCACTGAATTAAAAAATATATATGTATTTTGTACATAAATAAGCCGCAGGTGCCTACAGGTACATTGAAACAAATGCACTTCACACAGCCTTTAAACGAAACACTGCTTGTAACAAAAATAAATAGGCTCACTATCTTCCTCCTCCTGTGCACTGAAACCACTGAAGTCATCTCCTTCGGTGTCGGAGTTGAATAGCCTCAGAATTGCTTCATCCGATGTTGGATCGTTTTCATTGTGGCTCTCGTCACTTTCATCCGGAGGCAAATTCCCCGCTGAGCTCATGCTGCCCCTTCAACACGCAGCAGTCCAGCCTTTCGAAACCCGTTGATGATAGTGGATTTTTTGACAATGCTCCACGCTGTCAGGACCCACTGGCAGACTTGACCATAAGTTGCTCTTCGCATGCGGCCTGTTTTAGTGAAGGATTTCTCCCCACTTGTCATCCAAGCCTCCCACTGAACACGGAGCGCCACCATAAATGCACGATTTACACTGATGTCGAGTGGCTGCAAATACTTTGTTGTGCCCCCAGGAATCACAGTTGGAATTGAGTTTGTCCTCTTGATGGCTTCTTTCACAGATTCTGTTATGTGGGCCCTCATCCTGTCCAACACGAGCAATGCCTTGTTCTTGTGAAAGAATCCTCCCGGTCGCTTGCCGTAACACTCCGTATGCCATTCATGCATTAGGCCTTCCATCATCCATCCTTTCTTGTTGACTTACACAACAATTCCTCTCGGGAATTTTTCTTTTGGCATCGTCATGCGTTTAAAAATCAGCATCGGTGGAAGCTTTTCTCCCGATGGCGTGCAGCTCAGAACACAGGTGAAGTGCGTTTTTCTCCCGATGGCGTGCAGCTCAGAACACAGGTGAAGTGCGTTTTTCCATGCCCAGTTGTTTTCAGCGTGACGGATGAATCGCCTTTCCTGTTGACAGTCTGAGTGAGAGGCAGGTCAAACGTCAGAGGAACCTCATCCATATTTATGATGTCGTGCGGACCGATGGAATGCTCCGCTATCTTTGCATCAGTGAATTTGCGGAAGTTTGAAACTTTTTCCTCGTAGTCGGGAGGGAGCTGCTGACAGACTCGTCCGTACCCTGATGGACAGGCCTTTACGTATCATAAATCTTAGACACCACGATGGTCCACCTCTAAAATCCTCAAACTTCATTGTGGTGGCGATTGTTTTGGCTTTCAGTCGGATCTGCACAGTTGTAACACCTCGGCCGTCTGCTCTCTGTGTGTTGACCCAGTCTTCAAGCTAATTTTCCAGTTCAGGCCATCTGCTTTTCTTCCCTATGAAAGCTTTTGTTGTCTTTTTACACTGAGTCAGTTCCTCACGCTGCTGTTTCCAACGTCTTATCATCGACTCATTAAGGCCAAGCTCCCGTGCAGCAGCTCTATTTCCTTTTCCAACAGCCAGATCGATCGCCTTCAACTTGAAAGCTGCATCATATGCATTTCTCCGTGTCTTTCCATGAGGGTGACAAAATGACTACCGTAATCAGAATGATGGGAAGTTTGAGCGCGCTCGATTTACGTCACATTATGTGACGGTGCTCAGTTTTTTGGCGGCATGAATCTTGTGAAAGCGGGAAAAATCCATAAATTAGCCACGTCATTGTATAAACCGCGAGGTTCAAAGCGTGGGAAAAAAGTAGGGGCTTATAGTCCGGAAATTACGGTAACCTACTCTATATATGCACTCAACCATGCATTGAAGTCTTTTTCTGCAAACAGGGATTGTGTTATATTAGCCTAAATTATGACTAGTTGCTATCTTACATAAGTCTGCAAATGCAAGGATATATGGAATGCTATATTATAACAGGTAGGCTTCCCCAAACTTGAAACTCATGTGCCAGATATACCAGGTAGGCTACACTGTTTGTAAAGCAGATTCATGTGTTAATTTTAAGAACTGAGCCATAAATACAGCAGAATGAGAAAGTTGGCATCTTCTTTCAAATAGTGGCCAGTCAAAACTGTTTTCACACACGATCGGCAATGACCCAGCTTTTTAGCTTCCCAGTAAAGCATTAAAAACAATCAAGCAACCCAGAAAAGTGCTAAAAATAGCCCATACTAACATATGTAGCTTAAGAAACAAGGTCCATGAAGTCAATTACTTGCTTGTAACCGATGTCATTCATTTTCGGACTATCTCTGAAACTCTCTTTGATGATACACTGGTAGCAATACATGGTTATAACATCGACCTGAAAAGACAGAAATGCCAACGGAGGCGGTGTTGCCGTCTATATTCAGAACCACATTCCAGGAAAGCTGAGAGACGATCTAATGTTAAATACTGTTGAAGTAATATGGCTACAGGTTTATCTGCCTCACCTAAAGCCCATTCTTGTGGGAAGCTGCTATAGACCATCAAGTGCTAACAGTCAGTATCTGGATAATATGTGTGAAATGCTTGATAATGCATGTGATCAACAGAGAAGTATATTTTCTGAGTGATTTAAATATTGACTGGCTTTCATCAAGCCACCCACTTCAGACTGTAACCAGTGGCTGCAATCTGGATCAGGTTGTCAGTCAACCTACCAGGGTAATTACAAACAGCACAGGAATTAAATCATCAACATGTATTGATCACATGTTTACTAATGCTGCAGATATTTGCTTTAAAGCATGTATCCAAATCCATATAATGTAGTGATCACAATATAATAGCCATATGTAGGAAAACCAAAGTTCCAAGTTTCTAATGTAATGCATAAGAGGTCATACAAGAAGTTTTGTAGTGATTCATATGTTGATGTAAATAATATTTGCTGGTCTGTGGTGTGTAATGAGGGGCAACCAGACACTGCACTTGACACATTTATGAAAGTACTTATTCCAGTTACTAATAAGCACGCACCCATCAAGAAAATGACTGTAAAAACTGTTAAATCCCCTTGGATTGATGAATTGAAAAATGGTATGGTTGAGAGGGAAGATGCAAAAGGATTGGATGGCAATTAAGTCTGGCAGCCCAATTGATTGGCCAACGTACTGTACTGCAAATTAAGAAATAATGTAAGTAAACTAAATAAAAAATTAACTACATTATGAAAAAGAAATTATATTTAAAGAAATTATATTTAACAAATGATAAAAAATGTAAAGATAAAAACCTTAAATGAAATTTTGGGGAAGAAAAGCCAACTCTGCTCCTTCATTCATTCATTGAATCAGATGGCTCATTCATCACAAAGCCCACTGATATATTACAAACTACTTTAATTACTTTTTCATTGGATAGATATGCAAAATTAGGGATGACATGCCAGCAACAAACGCTGACACTACATATCCAAGAATATCGGACCAAATTATGAAAGACAAGAATTGTACTTTTGAATTCTGTAGTCAGTGTGGAAGAGGTGAAAAAAATGCATTAGCTAGCAGCTGGTCAATATACAGGATATCTACACAAGCGTAATACTGTAACTTAATTCTAAAAATAGAGATCAACTCTAACTTACCTTAAGTTTACAAACACTAGCCAAGGAAAAATAGTTAACGTTAGCTAGCTAACTACAACATACCGTCAGGCAACGTGGCAAACACATGGCTAGGGTTGGTTTGATGTTCATCAACAATTTTGCAAACTACGATCAAACGATATAGCTGACAATGGTCAAGAATACCGGTAGTTTGGTTTGCTAACTAGTCGTCAATCAAGATAGCTAGCTAGCATACAAGTGCAATCAATTCACTTTCACTGATCGAACTGGTTAGCTAGCTAGCCAGCCACTAAACTAGCTTACCTAGCCATCTAATATCAATACGAACTATAGGTATATTCCCAATTTACTAAACCATTTTGAAAGACAGCACTGTCAAAACCAATACTAGTAATTGCAATTTCCAAAGAGTATTTGTTCTTATAGCAAGTCACTCCCTCCGCTAGCGCGAAAATAAACACAAACAAAACGCAGCCAGATGCACTTCCTCACCTTAGTACTCCTGATAGAATACAAACGATCAAATAAAAGTATACCATGAACGCCACAAATATACTGCAAGTATAACCGATATTATCTTATTTGGGGTGTTTCATTTCACGCCGATTATCAGTGTAGTTGTCACCACCCGCGAAAATGCTGGCGCGAAACTAGCACGCTGTGCAAATAAACTTTGACCCAACGTAAGGACTGCCCACTCTGCATTTTTGTACCCCTCATTAATTCTCTGTTATTATCAGTATATTATACACAGAGCAATATATCCAAATATTCTTTCAACGAAAGGTTTCCTCTTTCAAATGTGATATCTTTCTATTCTTGTAATGTAGGGTAGGCAATATATTTTTAATTAAAAAGCATATCCTGCACATGCCCTTTTTTATGTTAGTCTACATTTGCAGAATAATATAGCCTATATCCAAAGATACTGATAACTAACTCCCTATTCATCTGCGCTATATAAGCCTAATAAGGTGACTGGAATTGCGTGTTGCCTTTCCACATCTTTTCATTGACAGTAACCACAATTCCATCCATAGTTTTTATGCAGCAAAGTTATACCATATAAAACAGGACTTTCTGTAAAATTGTATAAATGCTGACAGATAATCTGTTCCTTTGACATGATGGGATATTTTTGTGCCAGTAAAATGTATTGTGAAAACGCCTTTATGTGCAAATATTGATATGCACTGAACAAAAATATAAGCTCAACATGCAACAATTTAAAATATTTTACTGAGCTACAGTTCATATAAGGAAATCAGTCAATTGGAATAAATCAATTAGGCCCTAATCTATGGATTTCACATGACTGGGAATACAGATATACAGTGCCTTGCGAAAGTATTCGGCCCCCTTGAACTTTGCGACCTTTTGCCACATTTCAGGCTTCAAACATAAAGATATAAAACTGTATTTTTTTGTGAAGAATCAACAACAAGTGGGACACAATCATGAAGTGGAACGACATTTATTGGATATTTCAAACTTTTTTAACAAATCAAAAACTGAAAAATTGGACGTGCAAAATTATTCAGCCCCCTTAAGTTAATACTTTGTAGCGCCACCTTTTGCTGCAATTACAGCTGTAAGTCGCTTGGGGTATGTCTCTATCAGTTTTGCACATCGAGAGACTGAAATTTTTTCCCATTCCTCCTTGCAAAACAGCTCGAGCTCAGTGAGGTTGGATGGAGAGCATTTGTGAACAGCAGTTTTCAGTTCTTTCCACAGATTCTCGATTGGATTCAGGTCTGGACTTTGACTTGGCCATTCTAACACCTGGATATGTTTATTTTTGAACCATTCCATTGTAGATTTTGCTTTATGTTTTGGATCATTGTCTTGTTGGAAGACAAATCTCCATCCCAGTCTCAGGTCTTTTGCAGACTCCATCAGGTTTTCTTCCAGAATGGTCCTGGATTTGGCTCCATCCATCTTCCCATCAATTTTAACCATCTTCCCTGTCCCTGCTGAAGAAAAGCAGGCCCAAACCATGATGCTGCCACCACCATGTTTGACAGCGGGGATGGTGTGTTCAGGGTGATGAGCTGTGTTGCTTTTACGCCAAACATAACGTTTTGCATTGTTGCCAAAGAGTTAATTTTGGTTTCATCTGACCAGAGCACCTTCTTCCACATGTTTGGTGTGTCTCCCAGGTGGCTTGTGGCAAACTTTAAACGACACTTTTTATGGATATCTTTAAGAAATGGCTTTCTTCTTGCCACTCTTCCATAAAGGCCAGATTTGTGCAATATACGACTGATTGTTGTCCTATGGACAGAGTCTCCCACCTCAGCTGTAGATCTCTGCAGTTCATCCAGAGTGATCATGGGCCTCTTGGCTGCATCTCTGATCAGTCTTCTACTTGTATGAGCTGAAAGTTTAGAGGGACGGCCAGGTCTTGGTAGATTTGCAGTGGTCTGATACTCCTTCCATTTCAATATTATCGCTTGCACAGTGCTCCTTGGGATGTTTAAAGCTTGGGAAATCTTTTTGTATCCAAATCCGGCTTTAAACTTCTTCACAACAGTATCTCGGACCTGCCTGGTGTGTTCCTTGTTCTTCATGATGCTCTCTGCGCTTTTAACGGACCTCTGAGACTATCACAGCAGGTGCATTTATACGGAGACTTGATTACACACAGGTGGATTGTATTTATCATCATTAGTCATTTAGGTCAACATTGGATTATTCAGAGATCCTCACTGAACTTCTGGAGAGAGTTTGCTGCACTGAAAGTAAAGGGGCTGAATAATTTTGCACGCCCAATTTTTCAGTTTTTGATTTGTTAAAAAAGTTTGAAATATCCAATAAATGTCGTTCCACTTCATGATTGTGTCCCACTTGTTGTTGATTCTTCACAAAAAAATACAGTTTTATATCTTTATGTTTGAAGCCTGAAATGTGGCAAAAGGTTGCAAAGTTCAAGGGGGCCGAATACTTTTGCAAAGCACTGTATATCTGTTGGTCACAGACACCTTTTAAAAAAGAA
The DNA here is from genome assembly GCF_018296145.1 of Oncorhynchus tshawytscha. Classification (NCBI taxonomy): domain Eukaryota; kingdom Metazoa; phylum Chordata; class Actinopteri; order Salmoniformes; family Salmonidae; genus Oncorhynchus; species Oncorhynchus tshawytscha. Next base: position 38,480,771 of record NC_056454.1, read on the forward strand.
AAGTAGGGGCATGGATCAGAAGACCAGTCAGTATCTGGTGTGACCACCATCTTCCTCATGCAGCCTGACACATCTCCTTCACATAGAGTTGACCAGGCTGTTGATTGTGTCCCGTGAAATGTTGTCCCACTCCTCTTCAATGGCTGTGCGAAGTTGCTGGATATTGGCGGGAACTGGAACACGCTGTCTTACATGTTGCTCCAGAGCATCCCAAACATGCTCAATGGGTGACATGTCTGGTGAGTCAGCAGGTCATTGAATAACTGGGACATTTTCAGCTTCCAGGAATTGTGTAAAGATCCTAGCGACATGGGGCCATGATTTATCATGCTGAAACATGAGGTGATGGCGGCGGATGAATGGCACATCAATGGACCTTAGGATCTTGTCACTTGTCATACATCTGTGCATTCAAATTGCCCTCCATAAAATGCAATTGTGTTCATTGTCATTAGCTTATGCCTCCCCATACAATGACACCACCCCCACCACGGGGTACTCTGTTCACAACCTCGACATCAGCAAACTGCTCCCCCACCTGCCCGGTACAGTTGAAACCAGGATTCATCCATGAAGAGCACACTTCTCCAGTGTGCCAGTGACCATCAAAGGTGAGCATTTGCTCAATGAAGTTGGTTATGATGCTGAACTACAGTCAGATCAAGACCCTGGTGAGTACGACGAGCACGCAGATGAGCTTCCTGAGACGGTTTCTGACAGATTGTGCAGAAAGTCTTTGGTTGTGCGGGTGGCTGGTTGCAGACGATCCCGCAGATGAAGAAGCCGGATGTGGAGGTCCTGGGCTGGCTTGGTTACACAACTTTCGAGGAAGCTTATGGTAGAGAAATTAACATTCAATTCTCTGTCAAAAGTTCTGGTGGACATTTCTGCAGTCAGCATGCCCATTGCATGCTCCCTCAAAACTTGAGGCATTGTGTTGTGTGACAAAACTGCACATTTTAGAGTGATCATTAATTGTCCCCAGCACAATTTGTATCTGTGAAATGATCATGCTGTTTAATCAGCTTCTTGATATTCCACACCTGTCAGGTGGATGAATTATCTTGGCAAAGGAGAAATGCTCACTAACAGGGATGTAAACAAGTTTGTGCACAACATTTGAGACAAATACGCTTTTTTTGCATATGGAACATTTCTGTGATATTTTATTTCAGCTCATGAAACATGGGACCAACATTTTACATGTTGTGTTTATATCTGTGTTCAGTGTAATAACCATCATATCGAAGTAAACTTGGAGTCATGCAAAGATATGGTGTGTGGTCCTCCCACTACAACTCGTCCAGGAAAGCATGAAGTTTATAAGGCTACAGATGAAATCAATTATGATGAACTTCACAGGGTGGTGAAAGTGCAAGGTGATGAGCTTGATGCTCCTTTCCAATACATATTGAGGGTCTTATTCTGGTGAGATGATAATCGATGTTTGATTGCCTTTTGACAAATGAAATTAAATCTGGCTCTTTTGTCCATAATAATCTCATTTAGGCTATACATAGGCCTACGTGCACTCTAGCCAAAATTTATAACGCAAACATTTTTATCAGAAAACAAACCATCAGTAGATTTGAAAATGTGATGGAAACCCATTTAACTTGCATTTTTTATTTGGTACATGGGAATTTAATCACATGTGCACTACATCATCACACACAGCCTTGTATCAGCAAAACGTCAATTTGACGGAAACATCTCGTGGGAAAATATTTGCATTAGAATCTGTCACCTCCATTCACACCTTGACTCCATTCACACCTTGATGATCATCCGAACAATGATAAGGGTAGGAAGGGACATGTGACAGAGTGAAGTACAGTAGTGAAGTACTCAACAACACTCACATAAAAATAAATACAAATCTGGGGTTCTAGGATTTAGAGACATTGAAGCTTAGCCCAAAGTCATTAGGGGGGTCTGGTGGCATCCCCCCCCCCCCAGAAAAAGAAATAAGGAATTTCAACAGCTAAATGCATATATTTGGTGCACTTTGAGATGAACATTGAGAGATTACATCTTTTTCAGGTAACTTGCACCTTCCCACCTTCCACAGCAGATACTGCCAATACTCAATTACAGTTGCTACCGTGGGTCTCTCTACTCTGGAACACTCTCTACTGTTTAAATATAGACTCTGACCTGTCCAATGAGCCAAACTGAATAAAGAATCCCACAATACCCAAACACCCTCCATCTCTCGCACAAACACACACACTGTGCAGTACATAGAATCCATAGAGCAGCTCACCCCACCTCTGCCTCTCTCCTTTGCCTTCTCTATGTCTGTTCCTGTCTCCCTTGTCTGCCCTCTTCTCTTGCTGTCTCTTAGTATTCTTAAAAATATATATTTTTTAGCCCTTTTTTCTCCCCAATTTCATGGTATCCAATTGTCTCATCGCTGCAACTCCCTTACGAACTCGGGAGAGGTCGAGAGCCATGCGACCTCCGAAACACAACCCAACCAAGCCGCACTGCTTCTTGACACAATGCCCAATTAACCCAGAAGCCAGCTGCACCAATGTGTCACCACTGTACACGGTGTCAGTGTGCACTGCTCCCAGCCCACCACAGGACTCGCAAGTGCGTGATGGGAAAAGGACATCCCTGCTGGCCAAACACTCCCCTAACCCGGACGACGCTGGGCCAATTGTGAACCGCCCCATGGGTCTCCTGGTTGCAGCCAGCTGCAACAGAGCCTGGACTCAAACCTAGAATCTCTAGTGGCACAGCTAGCACAATGCAGTGCCTTAGACCACTGCACCACTCGGGAGGCCCCATCTCTTAGTATTCTATGTTGCTGTCGCTTGTCTACCCTCCTCTCTCGTCCTGTCCTAATTGTAAAGTGTAAAAGTAAACAATTGTTTTAATAGTAATAGTCACAGGCTTTTTCAACTCACCTGCAAATTCTTTGTAAACCATGTTTAACTTTTTAACAGTCTGTTTTTCACCTCTTATAATTTGTGCAAATAAATACAACTAATTAGAATCTATACAACAGCTTGATGTGATACAGTCTACAGTGTGCTCAATCCACCTCTTCTCTCTCCATCTGCCCTCTTCTATCACTTTCTCTATGTCTTGTCTGTTGCTGTCTGTGTCGTGTCTGTTGCTGTCTCAGGTTCTTATATTTGTTACTGTCTCCTTTGTCTATCCTCTTCTGTTATGGCCTGTTCTGTTCTTCTGGTGTCTCTCTCCATCCCCTATTTTTCTGTCTAGTTTTGCAATCCAAAATAGTCAAGGGGATACTGGGGTGTGTGAGGATCTGTGTTATGCACTATAGCCCGTTACCATATCATATGTGATGGAATATTATTTGCTGTTGGCTTGTGTGGGTGTATGTGTTATGCAACATAGCTGATTTGAGACATCGTTAACAGTTTCAGGGCCATGGGCCTTTCTCGTGATGGAAAAATACAGAAGAACATAAAAACGGACGCATACAGAACGTAGTGTAGGGAACAAACAGTCTTTTGTTAGATAACAGGAGCCAGGTGTGTGATAACTGTATCGAGTGTGTGAGCGCATAGATATTCTACATAACTACAACGACTGACCGCTGAACCGCCTAGGGTGCTGGGACCAGCTCGTGCGCCAACAATCAACGATAGGCTGAATGAGTTTAAACCACGCCCAGTCTCTACTCTGTGACAGGCCGGCTCGAAAGCAGGAACTACTTCTGTCAGAGTATATTATAATAACTTTGTCAGGAACAAGTCAGTTCTCTGTTCTACCTTGTGGGGTGTTACAGTGAACCCATATATACAAAAATTACATTTACCACTTATTGCTTAGCTAATAAAAAGTACATAGTATACAATACGGTGACTCAGTGTCATATTTATCCTGATACCAGATTTGATTGACGCAACCCTTAACAGGTAACTTAAATTGTTTTGGGTCTGGGTTCACCTAAATCATCCTCTTCCTACCATTTGCCCCTGACTGCTGCTGTTCAAAGTGCTCTGTTGGCCTGCTGTTCTCATCTGCCCTCCTCCTTGGTTCATATGAAAGGTGGCAAGGAAGAGGTGCAACATCTTCAGTTAGTTTTAAAGGGTGACTGCACTTCCTGATTGGGCATCGTTTTAGATTTAGTTAATTAAGAAACGCTAGCGACCATGACTGAATTCAAATGGGGGTTGGTTTCGGGGTGTGGTTTGATGTGGGTGTCTCGTGTGTGTATATTCGCAGGTGGGAAGAGTTAGACAAATTATTTAGCCAATTAGCTTCAGCCGGCGGGTGTGCGACTTGACTTTTGACTTTGGATAGCCTATCTCTCAAATCAAATCAAATCAAATTTTATTTGTCACATACACATGGTTAGCAGATGTTAATGCGAGTGTAGCGAAATGCTTGTAGGCTCTCTGAGGCTAGTTAGGGAACGTTAATAAATTACACAATGTAAATTATACAATATTTTTTATGTTGCACACCTTTTAGTTTTCTCCTGAAATGCGTTCAATATTCGTATATGAATTTCTACAATTTATAGTTGGTTTAAGGTTTTTAAGTAATTGACATTTGGAGCTATTGGAATTGTAATATATTGTCCCATGTGCATTGCGTATTTTACCGATGGTCCCTAAAACTAGCCCCATAGGGATATCCAATGTTCACCCAAATTTACCACAGGCATTACGATCAGATTGGGTCACATGCAACTGCACTCCAAATGTATGATTACTTGTGTGCTGCCAGCTGTGGGCATATGGGCAGGAGCTGTGGGCAGGATTGAAACGCAACCTTCATTTACTGTACATTGTTATGCTATCACGACCATAAGTCACACAAAACTGAATTTTGGACGAGACTGACTTAATGACAAATTATGCTATTTACACTTTGTAGTCAATTTTGACACTAGAATAAATGTATCTGACTCATATCGATGCCACATAAGCTGTTTTCTAAATGAGAAGTTGGTTTTAGTTTTTTTAGTTGCTCTTTAAAGTTACTATATACCAACATGACCAGGGCAACTCAACTGTCAAGAAAACGCAAGTGTCTGCGCAACAGTGCAACACAACTCCAAACACGACAGATAAGAAGCTTCATAGCCTCTAGGCTATATGAATATAAAGAGACATGAGCCTCAAAAAATGACTTATAGAATGGAATAGGTTATAAAACCTCTATGATTCATTTCATTTCGTCAGTTCTACCAGCTATTGTGAGATTTTTAGATTACATAACATTTGAGGAGACAGAATTTAAGGGCCTATGCATTTTCAATGTTTTGTTCAACTACAATATAACCACAAAGCTGGCCATTATTTCCCCTCTCTTTCTAGCTGTCTCCCCCTTCCCTTCTAAGCTCAACTTTGTTTATTTGTCATATACACAATATATCAATGGAGTGTACAGTGCAATGAAATGCTTCCTTGCAGGTTGACAATGCAACAAGAGTAGTACAAATAAAAGCTCAATTAAATCATTTCCCCAATTTAATAATGGGCAGTTTTCTTAATTGTTATAAATTGTTATATAGACTATATGGAAATAACAGACATGAGCCAACCATTTTTACCTGTACAATTGAATAGGTTATAAGACCTCTATAATTCATTAAACGCTACCTACAGAAACCCATCAAATACACTCGCTGGAAATAAACACTTTTCCTAATAACATGACTTATATCAACATCCTTAGCTTTCCCATTCACCAAATATACTGTTAAATAACACTGACCGATACCCAATAGCTTAAGGATGCTAACGCTAGCTTATTAGCATTTGCCAACCCTTATGCTGAGACCAGGAGACTAGCTATATAGAACAAAAATATAAATGCTGCATGTAAAGTGTTGGTCCGATGTTTCATGAGCTGAAATAAAAGATCCCAGAAATGTTGCATATGCACAAAAAGCTTATTTCTCTCAAATTTTGTACACTAATTTGTTTACATTCCTGTAAGTGAGCATTTCTCCATTGCCAAGGTAATCCATCCACCTGACAGGTGTGGCATATCAATAAGCTGATTAAACGGCATGATCATTACACAGGTGCATTATTACCTTGTGCTGGGGACAATACCATTCCACTCTAAAATGTGTAGTTTTGTCTCACAACACAATACCAAATATGTCACATTCTGACCTTAGTTCTTTTGTTATGGCTTTGTTTTAGTATGGTCAGGGTGTGAGTTGGGTGGGTTGTCTGTTAGTTTTTCTATGATTTGCTATTTCTGTGTTTGGCCTGGTATGGTTCTCAATCAGAGGCAGCTGTCAATCGTTGTCCCTGATTGAGAACCATATTTAGTTAGCCTGTTTTCTATTATAATACCAACATGTTTAAAGCAGACCACCATAGTCCCTGTGCCCAAGAACACTAAGGTAACCTGCCTAAATGACTACCAACTCGTAGCACTCACGTCTGTAGCCATGAAGTGCTTTGAAAGGCTGGTCATGGCTCACATCAACACCATTATCCCAGAAACATTAGATCCACTCAATTTGCATACTGCCCCAACAGATCCACAGATGATGCAATATCTATTGCACTGCACATGGTCCTTTCACACATGGACAAAAGGAACACTTATGTGAGAATGCTATTCATTGACTACAGCTCAGCGTTTAACACCATTGTGCCCTCAAAGCTCATCACGAAGCTAAGGACCCTGGGACTAAACACCTCCCTCTGCAACTGGATCCTGGACTTCCTGACTGGCCGCCCCCAGGTGGTAAGAGTAGGTAACAACACATCCACCATGCTGATCCTCAACACGGGGGCCCCTCAGGGGTGTGTGCTCAGTCCCCTCCTGTACTCTCTGTTCACGCATGACTGCACAGCCAGGCACGACTCCAACACCACCATTAAGTTTTCCGATGACAAAACAGTGGTAGACCTGATCACCGACAAGACAAAACAGTGGTAGACCTGATCACCGACAAGTGAGAGAGTAAAGTATTTGATCCCCTGCTGATTTTGTACGTTTGCCCACTGACAAAGAAATTATCAGTCTATAATTTTAATGGTAGGTTTATTTGAACAGTGAGAGACAGAATAACAACAAAAAAAATCCAGAAAAACGCATGTCAAAAATGTTATAAATTGATTTGAATTTTAATGAGGGAAATAAGTATTTGACCCCCTCACAATCAGAAAGATTTCTGGCTCCCAGGTGCCTTTTCTACAGGTAACGAGCTGAGATTAGGAGCACACTCTTAAAGGGAGTTCTCCTAATCTTAGCTTGTTACCTGTATAAAAGCTGAGCATGCTGAAAAAAGAAGTAAACATTGGTCAGGTGAAGCAACAGCTGGTGTCATTCTGGAAGTGGAGGAGAGAAGAGTTCACAGCAATGTACTCCATCTGGAAGCCTCCTGCGACTACAGAGGCATCGGACAGGAACTTTAGTGTCATCACATTCCCTGTGGGAGAGAGAAACGGAGAAAGGTGACAGGCTTATCAATGAAAACACTTATAATTGGAAATCAATAAACAATTGATGATTAAAAAGGGTTATCAGTGCCAGACATTTACTGTAGCTTTTTGATCTATAATATTAGCATTTAATATGGTAATAAAATAGGAATGTGTTTGTGCATACCTGTGCTTATGAGGTCATCTGGTAAATAATCTCCACAGTACCTGGAAATAATACATGTATTTACTTGATAGTTGATCAACATGGTCAGACAGTAGCCTATGTTATGACAGTATGTTGTGGGAAAAGACATGAGTCTTACGAGTCTCCATTACAACGTGAACTCAACAAACTAAAACTAAATGTAAAGGCACATTCAATCAAAACCTAGATCCTCACCTCCCAGCGAAGCCAGTGATGTCGTCATAACTGTCATAGATCTCTAAAAAGTCTGATAGACAGGCCGTGTCCTCCTCCACATCAAATTCCAGGAAGTGCAGGCGTATCCTCTGTCCGTAGCGTACACGGATGTGCCAGTAGCAGATCTGTTCATCCTGGTACTCCTCCGGGTAACCGGGTGACTGGATGATCCTTTGCTGATCTGTCAGAGTACCTCCACACTCCTTTGCTGTGGACCAGGCGAAAGAAGGAGGAGATAGGATGAGGAAATATACTTAAGAGATAAAAGTTAACTTTATATATTAGATGAGATAGACGAATACTTTAGCGGATTAAATAAGACTTTGTGATGGGTAATGTCCATAGATAAAAGTAAAGAGAATATTCTGCACACTAGCTGTTGCTTTAGACTCTAGGGTAATGATATCATATAAGCAAAACATTTCAGCAAGAACTATCATTATGTATTACTACATCAGTGTATTACATTTGCTGTCATCATAAGTAAATGCATTATGATAAATTAAAATATGGGTATTTTGTTTTGCTTATGTTGTTCTCTCTGATGTGACCACTGAATGACGTTAGAAATAAAGTTAGGGGCCTCCTGAGTAGCACAGCAGTCTAAGGCACTGCATTGCCGTGTTTGAGGCGTGACTACAGACGCGGTTCCATCCCAGGCTGTGTCATAACTGCGTGACCGAGAGTCCAGTAGGGCGGCGTATTATTTGGCCCATGTCGTCCGGGTTAGGGGAGGGTTTGGCCCAGCGTCGTCCGGGTTAGGGGAGGGTTTGGCCCAGCGTCGTCCGGGTTAGGGGAGGGTTTGGCCCAGCGTCGTCCGGGTTAGGGAGGGTTTGGCCCAGCGTCGTCCGGGTTAGGGGAGGGTTTGGCCCAGTGTCGTCCGGGTTAGGGGAGGGCTTGGCCCAGTGTCGTCCAGGTTAGGGGAGGGTTTGGCCCAGCGTCGTCCGGGTTAGGGGAGGGTTTGGCCCATGTCGTCCGGGTTAGGGGAGGGTTTGGCCCAGTGTCGTCCGGGTTAGGGGAGGGTTTGGCCGGGGGGGCTTTACTTGGCTCATCACACTCTAGCAATTGCTTGTGGTGGGCTGGGCTCCTACAGGCTGAATTCAGTCGTCAGGTGAACAGTCTTTCCTCCGACACATTGGTGCAGCTGGCTTCCGGGTTAAGGAGCGCGGTTTAAAGGGTCATGTTTCATAGGACGCATGACTCGACCTTCACCTCTACCAAGCCCGTTGGGGGGTTGCAGCAATGAGACAAGATCGTAATTGGATCGCAATTAGATTTCACAAAGTTGGGGAGAAAAGGGGAGGTAAAATACAAAAAATAATAATAATTAGAAAAGAGACTTTGTCTTCTGAATGAACACAATTCCTTCCACGTGTGCAGTTGGGTGAAAATTAAATCAAAAGCTCCCCTAGATCCCCAGGATTTGTAGAGGGAACATTTCTGTAATTAAGAGTTGGTTTTATGCAATTCAACCGTCATTTATCAAATGTGAACCATACATCCTCAACGTCACAGGGAATTAGGGAGAACATTTGTGCCGGTTTCTCAAATGACACCCTATTCCCTTTGTAGTGTACTACCTTTTGACCAGCGCCACAGGCAGTATCACTCAAGGCAGCTATCTCATCCAATGAGGCAACCTCTTCCATGTTGAGTACAGTCATCACGTGGTGCCAACTATCATGTATCATTCTCCACAATAAAAACATAAAAACAGGCCCCAATGCAGCTGTTTTGTCATGATTAATTAAATATGTTGTAAAAGTGTTGTAAATACGTCCCTAATAGTTATAATGACTGAATAAATACTGAGTACGTATCACAAAAGGAGTTAAGAGTTTAAAGACTTGGTTCTTACCACAGATTTAATTTTGGTATTATCTAGAGTCAGACCATTAAGAGTTCAGTGTATTCCTCTTTGGATTTACACCTCAACGTGTTGCATTGACTTAATGTATTTGATTTCCGTCAGTGGCAATAATGCAGTTTCACAGGGCCCCCTGATAAGTCAGAGCATGAGGCCCCCCTGCAAGAGGGGGCAGGCTGTGCCACCATTGGATAGTTTAAAGACTGGATTTTTACCACATTACTGAAAGTTTAGCATTTTTATATCATATCGAGACAAATAACAGTCATTGGATATTAAGTGTTCCTTGCTGACTTTGCACCTCAAAGTGTTGGTTTGCCACTCCAATCTATAATGTACGAGGTTTACATACAATCTAGAGATGTTCGGGCCATTTGGGTTTCAGTTTATCCCTAATAGGCTTTGCATCTTGAAGTGTTTCTTTGCTTTACCCACAGACTTGTATAATTATTTGCCTCGGCCTCGCCATTCTATAAGACTGACACACCATTAAACAGTCCAGTCCCAGCTAACACATAACGTTCTGAGAACCAAATGTTTCTTAGATCTTGGTGAGAGTGTACAACCTTCCCACAACTTTCTGGGAATGATGCAGGATAGTTGATTGGCTTTGGAAAATTCTCTGCATATTTAAGGAACTTGACAAAACAACATTATTTTCTTGGTATTTCATTACTTTAACAGAATATTTCCTACAATTTCAAACATGGTTACCTTTTTGGTAATGTTCCAGGAATGTTTCCAACTGGTTTGACATTGGGAATGTTCTCAAATAGTTCAGAGAATGTTAAGAAACAATGTTCTTCTGTGGGAATTTCAGTACTTCAGCATAATGTTTCCTATAGGATTCCTCATGGTTCTATATAAAGTCATGTCTCTCAAATTGTTCTGAGAATTTTAAGAAAACATTCTACTTTATTAATGTTCAGAGAAAGTCTTAAGAATTGGGAATTAAAATTCCGTTCTCAGCGTCAACAAAACTCTCTCAGGTGTGTTGGCCACGCCCACTAAATGGCCACACCTGATCTTAATGAACGCTTGTTTCCTTTGAAATGGGGTCTGTTTGAACTAAAATGAACAGCTTTGTATGTGTAAAAAACATGGCACGCTAGCTCCATCCTGGTG